>NW_009259054.1:769676-786938 GCF_000687185.1 Egretta garzetta
GGAGGGGGAAGAGAGTACGCAAATTTTTCAGAGAGGTGCCTTTAAAAGGCATCGAAACGTTCCATTACATTGCTACCCGTATCGTTGCTGTTTTTACTTCCGTGATCACGAGGACACTTCAAAATATTTTGGGTCACGGACCGGTCCAATTAGCGTAAGCAAACAGCTCGCGATGGAAGGTGCAGTCGGGTGCTTGGTTAAGGGGCATCCCAGCACGGTCGTGCTCCTCATGTTAAACTGCCAGAATAAGCCTCTGTACAGGTAAGGGTCAAGAGAGAGTGGCCAAGTAGGCGATATTAGGGGTTGCACAGATTGGTAAAAGCTCAGTAACACATCTCAAATGCTTGTGGTAAATTATCAGAGGCATTGCTTATTAGTACACTTGAAACGCAGAAGTACAGCTTGGGGAATTAAATTCCCGAACCTTTGAGAAGTGTTAAAAGCAAAGGTAGCTTCAAGATAAATGTGATTCTGTTAGTTTATCACAGTCAGATGATGTGCAAGTCATCCACATGGTTCCCAAGGTTTGCATTTATCCAAAGTTGTATGGCTTGATGAAAAAGCTTTTGTGCAACTACCCCTGCCCTAATTTCTCTTACAGAGAAGAGATTAGTTTGACTGAAAAGATTTTTTTTTTTTTAATGTTTTTGTTTCAGTCAGCAGGCACAGGAAAGAGTTCTAAATTAGCACCCCACTGGCACAAGTGGTTGCAAACGTGAATTCCTTTCTAGCTGCTCTAGCAGCATCCACCTAGCAAAAAGCATGACTGGGACAAATGCTACTGTTCTCCAGCAAGCAGTGAGTTGACCTGGGAATAGGAATAGGATATTGTACACCAGCACAGAAGAAACTGTGTAAGAATATGAGAAAATGGGATAAGTGAATGGAAAGAGTTAATACAATAAGTAAAGAAAACTAGGTCTCCTGGAATCTCCATAATTTGAGCTTTCAGTGGCTGGAGAGCAAGAAGTGCTCGAGATTGTTTTCTAAATTTGAATTTAAGACTTTGATATGCTGTGCAACACTGGTAAAAGCTTTGGAAGACTGTTCATCAACTGTTGACCGTCTGTTTCCTCTTAATTGCTAATCCAGCATACTGCACAATTTCTCGGTGGGTGCTAAAAAGCCAAAGTTCATTTGAACAAGGCTGTATGACTAAAGTTCACCCCTTCCCCTGTCCCTTCCATCTGCTGAATTGCAGGAGATGCTGGGTTTGGCTTTCTCTATCACATGGATGCCCTGAGCCATGCCCCCCACTACAAGAGCCTCTCATCACTGTGAAACTGTTTGAGATTGACTAATTGCAATTTGAGTTCTTCATCTGCAGCAAAGGTGGCCCTTAGAGAGGAACCTTCAACAGCCAAATATACTCATACCCTTTGCAGCATTCAAAAGGGTTGTAGCAAGACAGCTGTGTTCAGGTTGCAATATTTACTAAAGGGTAAGTTAAAAGAAAGAGACAAAGATAAGAAAATGGCATTATGACAAAGTTACTTAACACACTAATAAAACAAGGATTTCATTCACAGGGATCCACCTTAGAGATCAAATACCAGATTTAATATTTTGACATTAGGAAAGTAAGTTTCTTAGTCTTGTTTTTTGTGATCACTTTAGGCTTGAAACTCAAAAAATACCCCAACCCAACAAACAAACAATGTATGAGTTGACTATGTGGAGAACATTGCACGTTGAAAAGTTGCATGAGTCTGCCTGCTTTGGAAGCCTGTCATTAAGCCATATTATCATAGAATGTTTTGGGTTGGAAGGGACCCCTAGAGATCATGTAGTCCTCAGCTCCTACTTTGCTTGTCTCAGTTTTTGTCAACCTGCAAGTGTTTTTGCACCAATTGCAATGGTAAATGCAGGAAAGGAAAAAATACTGTTCTTCACGTAAAGGATATTTTGAGGGTGCTGTGACCTGCTAAATACCAATAGTGCTAAGGCCAAGATTCAAATTAGAGTATTTAAATTGTACACCAGGAGTTTTAAAAACTAAGGATGTTGAAATCATGCTTAATTTCTTACCTACTTTAGTTATAAAAGCATTTTATTTTATGTAAGCAAATTGTTCAAAAAGATTTACACCCCAGTAAATAAATGCCCTAAGAGAAGTGTTGTTTCATTTGAATGTCCTTTATTTTTCCTGGTATTGTGTCTTACTCTGGTTGAATGGTCACTCTAAAGTCAGTATATCTAGGCACAAAGATCTTTATTCCTGTCAAAGAGGTCTCTTGTGAGGAAAGAAGCTCGCCCAGTGCCTGGCTGTCAGTATCCAGGCTGCAGAGTGTCACATGTCACCTCATGTTTCATCCTTAAAGGAATATGCAGGCTGGATGTACTGCTTGAGTTCTTTTCCTGCAGCATTTGCTGTCTGCTTAATGAAGAAAACAAAAAAACAAGTTTGCCCCATTTCTACAAGACATTAAAGAAACCAGGGCAACAGCTTGATTTAAAATCACTGATATTTACAAGCTTTCAGAAGAAGTAAACTAGAAACTAGAAACTCATCCCTTGGGACAAGCTACCAGACAGGAGATGATACTGACCTGGGCAGTCAATCTGAGTTGTCTCCTTGCTCAGAACCAAAAAAGCCTTCAATTTTGGAAAAAAAGCCAAAACAAACCACAAACCCACTCAGAAACCAGGCTTTTACAATGGTGTTCTCATAGTTGTTCACAAGCTTCACTATTCAATATTTCGCAAACCAAAACACAGAATGTAAAAGATGGTGTGAAGACAAGACTTCCACATGGAAAACCCTTGAAGGGAAAATGCTTGTGGACTTCCCTTCGGGCTAGCCAGCCCGTGAGAACTGCTGCTTACAAACATTATTTTTCTGCTGCAGGATTCCAGGGGATTCCAAATGAATCTATAAAACACAGCAGAAACACTTGTGGTAAGTAGTAGAGAAGGCCATCCCAGTTGCTACTGTCCTTTTAAGATGACAAGGCTGCTTTCAAGTTTGTAGCAGTTAAGGAAAGCAATCAAAGTTATTAATGTGTATCAGGTCTGAGTTGCTATCTGGTTTCTGATCTAAATGGTGCTTGTGTTATAGCAACATTTGTCAATTTCAAATTATTCTCCAAGCACAAGATGCATCTCTTATCTGTAGTCTAGCACTGAGGCATTTGCCAACCATTATCATCTCCCTCTTTTCTGCAGAAACATCCACGTCCTTTTGAAAAGTTGTCTTGAACTAAGCCTATGTACTCCACTTCCTTATAGTATGAAATCAAGTTCTTGTTTCATTGTATGAGTTCTGGCAGCTTTTGGAACTTCTGCCTTTGCTTCTTCATCAGTTTTTCTACTTTTCTGAAAAACAGAAATTTTTTTTAGTATCTGATAGCAGATGAACTACCTATCGCCTATGTGAAATGTGTGTTTTCTCCATACTTCCGCGGGTAAGACGTTCCACATCCTTACATTTCCGTTATAAACAGGATATACATTTCCTTTATAAAGCAGCACTGCCAGCACCCACCAGGACATAACATTTCACAGATACTCTTAGCACCTGCAAGGAGAGGTTTAGCACACCTAAGGTTTTAGTCAAAAACTGCCTATGGCCAGTGTATGATGGTCACTACCACTAAAGCTTTCCTGCTTATGTGGTCACAACTGTCAAATCTTAAGCAAAGAATCAAGCGGGTTTATAAGAACCTACAGACCAACTTGTGTGTTTTTGCGTATCGCTTACCAAAAATGTTAACCATCCTGATTTTATTTATAACCAAACTACATTTTTTTAAATTCTCACCATTTCAGTGATGTGATATCTCTATAAAAATCCAGCTCCCAGTTCTGCTACGTGGCATGTACTGACTTGTCAATGTCAAGGACACTTCTGTTATGTGCAGAAATTACACCAGCCGTCTGATGTTTTATAGACTATTGGTGGTCTATACGCCATCTGTTGACTAACCTCAGCCTAATGAAGTGTTGTTTTTTCTTTTTACACTTAGGAACTCACAGTTCTACATTATTGTACAATTATTGGCGGCGGAACTACTCGGCTGCATCTCAGACAAGTCGCCCCATAGCCTTTGCTATCCAAGTTTTCAGAAATGCTTTTCTCTCCATAAGGAAATATGCATACACGTAAATGAACACACGCACGCACAGCCTGATTTCAGATTTTCTGTCACTGGCATTACCACTGAAGCCATACTGGACTTCCAGAGCGTATTTTCCTATTTGTCCAAGATATCCTAGGCAGAAATGTGTGCGGTGCTTCAGAGACTTCGTAAAAGAATTGAACTTACTGTGCCTGGTTGAAAATGAGATGCACATTCATTATAAGATCACAGCCTAGTTGGATCATATCTAGAAATCCTAACAGCAGGAGAATGCGTTCTAAAGCCTCTACAGGTGATTTACTCCCCCTTTTTAAATCTGTTGTTCTGAAGGTGGTATGACCTCTTAGTCTGCTTGTAAAAAACCTTTCCTTTAGACATTCTGCAGTGTGCTCCTTCACAACAGATCAAACTGCATATTCTTCAACATTTAATATTTGCATGCCACTGTTTTCATGCCTGAACTTCCAGTGACTAAGTTTTGATTAGGGTATGCTTCCAGGTAACTAAAGAAGAGGGATATGATTTTTTTTTTTTCCCCTGGGTAAGGAGACTGGCAACACTAGATGAGTTCATCTTAACTGATGAGGAGTTAGATATGTCTCCTCAGTCTTTCTTTAGCTTTAAGATCATTCTAGGAAAAAAGCTCAAGAGACAAATTCAGCATTTTCTTTTTCTTGTTGAATTCCACCTTCTACTGCCTCACATGTTAATCCTTACACAGGAAAACATCCGGTTTCAAGTATTCATAGGTTTAAGAAATTGGGCTCCAGCGATCTAGGTCAACGAAACAATGATGAGTTAATATGGCTGGCTTCAAAGCAAAAGCTGAAACACACTTGTTGCTTACACTTCAGAAAGCGTAAGGAGCATAACACCGTACGTATTCCCTTCTTAGGCTTCCAGAATCTTGCTTTCCTAGTTCTGACTCTTTAAACTGAGCAACTGAACGGTGCAACCTACTCAGTGCCTTGTGTCATACCTTTCCCATTGTTCTGAAGGTACCATGCTGCCAAACCCCCTCTATATACAAACCATGTTAAGCCCTTTAGGGAAAGGAAAGCATCTACATCAAGCCTGACATCCTCCCTAGAGCTGCCCATTTCTCGCTTCTGTTCAGGGGATCTTATAAACCTAGATTAAAAGGTTGCCAACAGCAAGGTGGGCCCCTGTCAAGCTTATGTTACCAACACTATCAACAATCCGTGTGTGTATGATTCCTACTGGACAGTATTCCAACATCATAATATTTTATGCATTGAAGGCATCCGTGACATCTTATTTGATAATGATATACAGACAACTTGTGTCAGAACAACCTCTACCCTTCATGTCTAAAAAGCACTAGCATGTCCACAGAAAAAAACACACTGTACATCAGAAAAAAATGTGCTGTATGTATCTTTAAGTACAGACGACTGCTTTGTATCATTGTGATGGAAACTCAGAAAAATAGGTCACCAATTAAGCCAAGCTATTACACTCATGATTGCCAATAGATCAGCAGGCAGCCTTACGCTATGTCACTTATTTATACCAAGTGTTTTGACACACCCCGTACTACATTTATGAGAAAACTGTTCACTTAGTATCAAAGTGGTGCAAAGTCCAGTTGATAATTACCCTCCTGCTTTAACAGTAATGGTCTGTTAATTGTCCTGGCTCACCTACAATCAGTTGTCAAAATAGTGCGCAATAACTGGCACAGGGCAGCACCCAAGAGCCATGCATAAAATGGAATTGTAATTTAGGAGCCTAGACAAGGTGAAAAGTCAATCCAAAGTGAAGCTTAAAACAAATGGCATCCTGCTTCAAAAGTTATCTCCCAGAAGAGGGCATTTAAATCAGTTCCGCTGCTTGTGTACTTGTACGCATCTAACTTCATCAGCATGCTGGTTTAGAGTTGCCCAGATTGGAAAGCATCTTGGATGCCTATGCCTGTATCACTTCTGTCAATCAGTATCTTGTGACAGGGATTGAAGAAATTCGAGTAGTTGCTTATGCAACAAACAAACCAAAATTCCATAGTTCCTTTTCTCTACACAGAACTGAATTGCAGTTTGAGTCATTTAAAAATGTCAGTTTTTAAAAATATTTACAATACTTTTGCATCTGATGCTAGGAAGTTAGTTTTGACAGCAATCTATGTAACTCATTAAGTTTGGGGGTTTGATATGACTTAAGCCTTCATAGGTTGATGATTCCCCAAGTCTGTATTCAGTCCCTGCTGACTTCACTGCTTTGGAAGAGGAGCATGGGTTTTTCAGCCAGGTGATATTTACAATTGGACCTTGAGGTTTTCCAGGTTCATTTGAGACCTCAGTAAAGAGACACTTCTAAGACATACAGGATTTTCAGTCAGGGTACCAGCAAAGGCTGCTCTGCTGCAGTGGATCTAGACTGCATGAGTGCCCAAACAGATCCCCCAGATTTGTTTCGTTTGGAAAGAATGGATTTGCTCAGAAAAAGGGCTTTCCAAATTCCCAAGGAGACTTCGTGAGACCTATGGCATGGTTCCCCATCACCACCTGCTGCAAGAGGTGATCTCCAGTATCAAAGCCACATTTTGAAACCTAATTTATTTATTTCTAGATATATATATTTATAAAGACTTCTGCTTTCCCTTGGTTTTATCAAGGCTTTGTCTCCAGATCGGTCTTTTTAGCATATCCTTCACTTCCTGCAGATATTTCACTATTGCCCATGATCTCTATAGATAACTGTGATTTGTTCAGATTGATAAGTGAATGGTTTTGCTTAGGGAGGTCAACTTCTAGGTGACAATTTATCATTCCTTGGTGCCAGTTGGCCAGCATTGTCATCCTAGTTGACCATGCGATTAGCTAGACAGTAGCAACAAGATGTTATTCCTGACATTGCTTAGTCTTAATGAATTTTGTGAGGGTGCACGGCCTTGCCTTCTTCCAGGAGCTGCTGCAATGGGAAAGAACTGATCAGCGTGAAACAAAGTTTCCTAGTGTTTCCTCTGCTCATAATCAGAAAGTCAAATTCCTTGCCACGCCTGGAAAGCCACTTGGCTTTCAGCAGTAAAAAAGCAGCAGCTGCAGCAATGTTCCGTGGGTAGAGGACAGTAAATAAACTGTTTTTATTTTTTTCTGTCCTCTCCAATTTTTCAATTAGAAGACAAGTCCTCTTTTATTTTCCTTCATCCTGCTTGGTATACCCCCTTCTCCCCATTGTACCACAGTAGGCTAATTGAGCAAAATGCAACTGTCACCAGCATTTTGTTCCTCATGCACTTGCTTTCTTCTCTTTTCTAGTTAGCAGCTAGTGTCACCGGTAGTCCCAGTTTCCTATTTTTAATTGAATAGGCTACTTGGAGTGGAACCCTTGGGTACAACAGTGGTAAGTTTTTGACGTTGACCCTGAAAGGTATCCAGCACATACCACTATTGGCATGTTAGCCCCAGTTAGAGCCAGTTGCTTCCTAAGACATTCAGCAACTGGGAGATCATTCAGGACCTGCGGAGTCACTTGGTGGTCCACATTCCCTCCAGGGTCTCAGCTGCTGTTTCTAAAGACAGAAATGCAGAAGGGCTTCAGCTTCCAAGTCTTTCTAGTCCTTAGCCCCTTTGCCAATACTTGTACACAAGACTGAAGGCATCATCTGGAACATGTCCAGAGGAGAGCAACAAAGCTGGTGAGGGGTATGGAGCACAAGTCTGATGAGGAGCAGCTGAGGGAACTGGGGCTGTTTAGCCTGGAGAAGAGGAGGCTGAGGGGAGACCTTATCGCCCTCTACAACTGCCTGAAAGGAAGCTATAGTGAGGTGGGGGTTGGTCTCTTCTCCCAGGTAACAAGTAATATAACAAGAGGAAATGGCCTCAAGTTGCACCAGGGTAGGTTTAGATTGGACATTAGGAAAAAATTTTTCACTGAAAGGGTTGTCAGGCTCTGGAATGGGCTGCCCAGGGAAGGGGTTGAGTCCCCATCCCTGAAGCTATTCAGAAGATGGGTAGATGAGGTGCTTAGGGACATGGTTTAGTGGTGGACTTGGCAGTGTTAGGTTAACAGTTGGACTTGATGATCTTAAAAGTCTTTTCCAACCTAAACGATTCTGTGATTCCATGATTCTATCTGTGCACGTGTTCATTCTGGGATAAAGGGCTGTTCAGTTTGTACATGAAGCAAGTTTACAGATCACGTGCTCAGCATGGCTTACTCTGTATCCCTACCTCTCAGTTCTCACAGAGGAGGAGTAGATAATGTGGGACAGGAGCTGTGTTCAGTTGGCACCACTCCCAGGAAATGCGTACAAACTTCTGGGCCTTAGCATAATTGTAGGACACAAGCTATTTTTGCTTGTTGCTAAATGATTCTGCCCTTTGGTGCAGATTAATAACCCCAAATAATCCTTTTACAGGTAGAAGGCTACATCCAGTCATTCCAGTTGTCATTGTTATTAGTGCATAGCCTGGAAGTTCCACCAATTCTCTTTCATATTGGTAAGAGGTTTGACAGTAAATCTCTAGCAATAGAGCAGCCAGGCCAGGAGCAAGCGGGATGCCTTAGACACCCATTTCAGTTCATTTACTAAGCAAAATATTTGATGTTTTTACCCAAGCCCTAAAATCTAAATTATCAATTCTTCTTAGCAGAAGATTTCATATTAAGTCTCTAGAAGCAATTACTTGAAATTTTGCTGTTCAAATTATGTGCCTAAATTTCTTTCCTATTTACTGCTTTCACCTAATAGAAGTATTTCCTGCATGACACCTGCTGATCGTGTTATCCCAGATTTCTCTTAGACTTAGTCAATGGTCCAATAGATTTGGAAATTCACACAACTTTTAAGAAGTTTTTGATTTGTCATATCTGCAAGGGCTTTACAAAAGTGCCTTCCGTAGGAACTACAGCAGCTCTTGTGATAACTTGTCTTTGTGGCATGCAGTGAAGATAAGGTCCAAATTGTGTCCTAGAGCCAAACATGGAATTTTAGTGTCTTCATCACACTATGGAGACTGCATGACAAACAACCATTTCATTATAAAAGCAACTTTTCCATGCCTGCTTATTTCAGCTAACATGTTGCTTCAAGCTCCGTCTGCTCATTTAGAACATTCTTCACAGGCTTTGACTGCTGGGTTGAGCCATGAATCAATACCACTGCTATCACAACCTTCCTCTACATTTTGTCAGAAAAAAAGCCATTCTTTCTGAACGTGCTGCAATACATACTGCATTTTGTCACTTTACTGGCATTCCATTCATGTCTGTTACGTGGAATTTGGTTAAAAGTCAGGTCTAACAACAATGCCATATAAAAATTACTGTTATGCTACAGGAGAGGAGCAAATCCAGTCAGCCATCTTGGGGGTGATACTAGTTTTATTAAAGTTTTAGTTCACGTAAAAGTAATAATTTCTGACTTAATTGATTGACCTTTTTAGTAGGGTAAATATCAGAAGATATTGCACAGGTCTGACAAATCTATCATACCACAGAAATATTTTCTTTCTTCCAAATACAGATAATATTAGGCTGTAAGAAGCTAAAATTGTGAGACCTGCAGAAATGACCTACTGTGATGCTGTTTTCACCAACAAGTGTCACTCTGTGACTAACTAGAGCCTAGATCAACTTTTATGATAAAATCGTAGTGCAAAGTACTTTAGTTACCTTATTCATTAATTCCTTTTTTTCCACTGGCTTAACTTTTGTCATATTTCATAGCATGCACAGGAGTAAGCATGTGGCTTTATCCTTTTGAGGTAAAAAATAATTGTATTTCCAATCATTTCACTCCATATGAACATCTACTACAAGGATTATAATTACTCACAAGCTCTCAAATTCTGTGCATCATTGTGGGTTTCATTCTTCTTCACTGTTGTATCTTGTGCTGTATTTGATAAATGTAACTACTATTTAACACAGCCATTCTGTTTTAAATCTGTTATATGTAACATTCAAAGCTGGAAATACTTATACTGACTTTTCAAAACATCTGGTGGGCTTTTTTAGGGTTTTTTCCTAAATATGGTATCCAGCACAACAACGAAGGATTCAAAATAATTTCCTACATCTGTTAATGAAGACTTGTATATGGGTTTTTTTCAGAAATATATTCCACATTTTTTTTACCAAAGTGAGAGGAATCAACCCTTCGCTCCTTCTATGCCATTTTTTCTGTACTAGCTTTAAGCCATCAGTTCTCTCCAGCTATGATTGTTTTGGCAGGATTAAAATCTAGTTTCCTCCTTTTTCATGTGTAATGAAATGAATTAACCCCTTCACCATTCATTCATGAGGTACATACATTCCTTGTCATATATTTAGAAACATGATTGTTTCCCATTGATTTACCATCAGTATTTTTATCTCTAAATGATATTCAGGAACTAGCTATATCTTATTAATATTTTCATGTATCTAAGAGTATTCATATTTTTACATATTGTAAGATATTTAGATTATTTAAAATGAGTTCATGAACTCTTCAGTGAAAAACTGAATATTGCAAACATCCCAGAAAATGAAATTTTGCTTTTATCAATACTGAGGTTTTGTGAGTAAGGCTGGTCAGAACACCATGAATAAACAAAACAAAACTACTCCCAAAAGTGTTTCCAGTGGAGGAATGTGCTGGCAGCTGAAGCTCTGGACCCGTAGTGGAGGTGCAGAGCTGCTTCAGGAGGCTGTCAGCAGGCTTTCTGTAACACACTTGCTGAATTAATTGAGTGAGTGGATGGGAAAGGAGGTGAGGAGAAAGGGTAGTTTGCTGTGCCGGGATAAACATGCAACTGTACTGCAACTGATTTCCATCTTTTCCATAAAATGAACAGTTATAAATGACAGAATTATCTGTTTTTTTCAGTGACTGATGACTTCCATGTGAAATAGTGAGCAGCATGATTACTATGGAAGGTTTCTTCTCTATTCGCTCAACACAAGCCCCGTGCCATAAAGAACGAAAATGCTGATCTGTAATGTAGTCCCCTGTCTTGTTTCAGAGAGCAATAGATACCAAATTCTACAGAGAAATGAAATAATAGTTTTACAAATACTGGAAGCTTCTTTCTGGCCTCACACTGCTATCATAAATCCTAAACCACAAGTAATGCTATCCTTTAACATATATATGTATTGTGCCCGTTGTACCCGTAGGTGATAGGAAGTTAATTGGAAAACCGAGTGGCAAAAAGTGGTATCTTTGATCAGACAAGCTGGTACAACTGGAAACACTAGGGAAGCTTTTAGAAACACGCATTCTTCAAACCGGCTGAAGTAGTCTCCTATGCCGTAACATTTTTTTGCTAGCAACATTAGTTGGCTTAAGAAGACTTTCTTCTCACTAAAAATTTAGTTTCTCTTACGTCCTTAGAATATCAGGGCTACAAAAATCTATAAATTGGTCTATAAATTGTTTATTTTGATTGGTTATGAGCATACTACTTTTCAATTAAATAGGTTATTTCTTTTCCCTTTTCCATTAGAGAAAAGTGTAGAGGTACGAGTCCTTCTTACTTTGTCCATTCCATTTACCAAATGAAAGTTTGACCACATCTGCAGTTATCAATCTCTGTTATTAATCTATATTAAATGGACTTAATCTCTTACATGCATTCCTATGTGTACAATTTTATGCTTCTAAACAATATTTTTCATTTTTCTGGACTCTGTTACTACTTTGTCTTTTGTTTCAGATGGTGTACTAAAAGATAAACATATTTCATAGTTCATCTCAAACTGAAGGTGTCAGTATTATATAAATTGGTGACATAGTATTACTTTAGTCTAAACTGTGAGTTGGCCCAGTCAATCCATCAAAAAGATCATGTAACATAAATATATTTGTTGCACCTCTATAATATCCTTATCTTATACATGCACAAAAATGGAGATTTATTACATTAAGCTTGGTGGAGGAATAAAAGTTTTACATTTTCATAAGTTTGGGTTTTTTTTTTTAATACTGATATAATAATACCAACAAAGTAAGAAAACTTAGAAATAAATAATATAAAAAATAAAAACAATTTGATTAGAAGTATGGACATAAATCTGTACTTCCATAAACATAGAAAGTTTGGGAAAAGGTTGGACAAATAAGCATAAGCAGTGAAACAGATTTAGTTCTCCCTGCCTTGGGAGGGTGTTCTAAATTGGATGACCTCCTAAGATACCCTCCAGACCTGTAATTTTACAGAATGAAATGCATCATTAAAGTGTTTAGATCTCCCTGCACATGCATTAATCTATGTAATTTATGAATATTTACATTTTAGTCATCTCTCTCTTTCAAATCACTAATAAATTGAGTAGATGATAATGATGGTCCTGGTATAGCGCCTATCCTCATTCAAATCCAACACCTGCATAACAGAAGTTGAATGGTGACTCCTCTTATTCTTTAATTTCTCTTCCCCAGTTTATCTTTTTCTAATTGCCCTTTACTGTGTGACCTGCTTCTTTTCTCCTCTGAGGGAATTTATCTAAGATTTTTTTCACATGGAAAATAATACTGCATATGCTAACATGTCAATTTATACAGTAATTTTTATATCAGCATGATGCCTTTTGTAAAACCAGAATACTTCGCTTTCCACTATGTTGCTTTGGAAGGAGTTTTAACTAAAGTGAAAAGGCTTCTTTTAACCTAGAACAATCATAGCCATGCAAAGATTGATGCCATTTTAATGGCTGTATATTGATTTAACAATATCACTATAAAATGTACAGTGTTACAACTGTTCCTATAGAAACAGTCAAATTTTCCAGAGTCGACAGAACCTTTCTCTGTATTATGATTATTTGGATTAGCTACCTTCAGCAAGCTAGTCATACCTGAGAAGTAGTATATGAATGTATTTGTTTTCATTAATTTTAAATAATTAGATATTTCGGTAGACCATTGTGGGTGCATTCCTCTGTTACAAAAAAAAGGAAAAAAGAGGCCTCTAGATTCCTTATGAGAATCAATGAGACCCTTACAAGAGGTTAAAATGAAGCTTTGAAAAATCAAGCCTTGGCTACAGGTAAATCCAGAGAGCATACATGTAGGTGCTTTCAGAGTCCATTTCAAATTTTAATGCTCTTTTATATCTGTTTTGCAGTGAGCTATGCTGTTTATTTTTTCTGTCTTAATCGTCAAATAATTTGGGAGGGGCTGTTTTCCATCAGCTGTATGCATGCTACCAGACCGTCTGCCTAAGTCCTATGAGGCAAGAAACCTTATAAGCTATGTCCTCCAGAGCCCATGGCTCTTCAACCTTTGTAAAGTGAATGATCATCTTTCCTTTTTTTTTTTTAAATTCAAAGACAAGCTTATGAAGATACTATATTGGTCTCCACTTACAATCAAATTAAACTAGTTTAAACTTCAGATGTCAGTTTACTACTTTACTTTTTGTCCCATTTTCTTGTCTGCTTGCTTGGGAATCCATGCATAGCCTGTTCAGATTTTTTTATTATTTCACATTTTTTTTCAGTCTGTCTTCAAGATGCCTTGTGATCTGCTCGATACAATTTGAGAGCCACTGATCTGCAAGGTCTCTTGCCGTCAGCAGAGAAGAGAAGCTGAGGAGGGCTCCTGTGAGTTGTCCACTCAGGAGGCGCTGAGGAGACGATGGGTCAGGAGCCATCATGGGGGCCATACTTTGTCTTTCTCTAGAGAGCTGCCATGTTTGAGAGCAGGCTGAATAAAGATGTCTAAAGAGGTAAAAAAATAATCTAATGCTCTGTCCTGAAGTACCAGTACATGTGTAAAGATTTCCTTCCTTCCCTGCCTTGTCACTGTATAAAGAGGTGATCTTACTCAATGATTACTATTAATATTTGAATAAGTTTTTCATTGCTGAGTTAGCAGCTGTTAGAGTCTGCTCCCTGTTGAGTTTTTAATTCATGATATCTGTATCATCATAGAGCTAGATGACATCTGATAAGGTATAGATCGAATGGACACGTAAAAGTTCTGGGCAGAGGCAATTTCTACCAGTTAATAAAAGATCCCAGAGATGGATCTTGTACTTCTAGCTCCTTTTTATTGATGCCATTGGGATCTTGCCCTATAACATGTAAATCAGTGCTTTCTCTCATGGCCAGAAGAGAGGCACTGTCAGCTTAAGAACACAGAATAAAGGCTTCCTTATATTAGTCTCGTGTGGGTGCAGTGCCACTAAGCAATTGATGGCAACAGGGAAGAGCTCAGCCACTCTGGCCAACGTGTACCTAACCCACTGACATGACGTGACAAGGACTGTTCCAGAACTAATACCTGTCGTCTTTTTAGAGTCCCTGTGATGCACAGCAATGCACATCCAGAAATAAAATGCAGTGAAGCAAAACTCAAAAGGTAATGTCAAACCCTACAAAGCAGCTTAACTGCGCAGACTTGACCAAGTATTTGTTTTCCCT
This sequence comes from Egretta garzetta, assembly GCF_000687185.1. Taxonomy (NCBI): domain Eukaryota; kingdom Metazoa; phylum Chordata; class Aves; order Pelecaniformes; family Ardeidae; genus Egretta; species Egretta garzetta. The sequence continues at coordinate 784,130 of NW_009259054.1, forward strand.
CTAGGTCCCCATCTTTCTGCAGTTGATCTGCTTCAGGTGCCTTATGAGGCATAGGATACTTAACCTCCTCGCTGTACTGTCCAGTCCGTCAGGCAGGGCAGGGTCATGATGTGGGCTAATCCCTTGTTTTCTACAAGTCCAGGGCTTGCACGAGGCTCTGCTCTGCGATAGCACTCCCAGACAGAGGACTTGGCTGGGCAGACGCTGCCATGCTGAGACATGAGCTTAAAAGAAACGATAAGCATTATCTGTTCTTACCTGGCAAGCGAAAAGGAGAAAGATGGGTGAACTGCCTGCATCCATTCTCCTTTACAGTCCCAGAAGGAGATAGTCTTGCCATTTAAAAAGTTAGGCCCCAGCTTTAAGAAGCCTTTAGTGTCCTCTGCTCTCAATAACTTCTGGCATGGGAACCAAAATGTGTAACAGGGTGAGTGGTGCTGCTTCACTTTTTGTTAAGAATTAATAGTAGGATGCTCCAATGTTTCTTAAGTTTAATGATGGGACCACAAGCGATGATCTGAATTGCAGATGGTAATGGTTCCTTCCTCTCTGATTTGGCTTTGATAGTTCCTTTGATGTAGAAGAACTGTGAGCTTAATTTGCATAACATTACTCCCACTCCTATCAGTCTGTTGATGAGCTATCTTTATTAAATTGTTCACCATTTTGGGATTATTTACATACTTCCTTGATTTTTTAATGAGATCCTGTTTTACTACACAGGGAGCTTACTGATGAACATCTGCTACCTTCTGAGTTTTGATACTTTTAGTGTGGTATTTAAAATTTTGCTCCTGTTACAAATTATTGCACACCAACAGAAATTACTACCATTCTTAATTGACGTGCAATGTCTTGTCAGGGAAGTGGCAACTGAAGACAATAAAATGAGTAGCAGGATAAAAATGATGAACAAGTTCAACTGGTGGTTTTGCCTTTTATTAATGTGGATATATGGGCTATTTTCAAAATAAAAACAAATATGTTTGTGTTTTTACAAGTTCTCTTCTAAGTTATAATGTTCGCTTTTATTCTAGCTCCAGCTTTTTTCCTCTCTTTTTTATCTTTTTTATCTTTTTGATCTTTTGTCTTCTGAAAAAAAAAGATTTCTCTTATTGCTGAGCAGAAGAGTGAAGGTCTGTTTTCAGAGGCCCCCTGAATATCAAGAAGAACCAAATTTTGGCCAGAAAATAGATTAAGGTTTTTGAAACTCTGTTAAACATGAAATGAACACACTTACTATTCTTATTTTAATGGATTTATATAGTTATATAATATTTAGTGGTTTTATTGAGAATACCATCTGACATCACTCACTTTTCAGCTTCTGACACTTTTTTCTCTTATCCTCTAATATTTTGTTCAAGTTTGGTTTTAGGCAGCACAGTGACAAAGAGAAAAAAAATCCAAATTGGCAAACAGAAGAAAGATTTCCTTCAAAATTTGGGGTTTTTTTTGAAACCATCTCCAGGAGATGGAGTCTAATTTATTCCCCAAAAGAAACAAACAATCCTAGGAGCTGTTCTAATCTGGTTTTCAGAGGTCCCCCAAGCATATCCTTGGGACTGGAGGGAGGGAAGCTGCTAGTGCACCCAGGACCGAGGTGTAATACTGGTTACGTTTTGAGGCTTCCACTGCAATTCAGCTAGCAAGAAGAGCAATATGCAGCCTATTAAAAATATTTACCAATTAAAAAGAGCTTATTTGGCTACAGATATTCACAGGCATTAAAACAATGACTCTGGACAACAGTATTAAGGAGCTGCAAGCTTTCTTTTTTTTTGGGGGGGGGCTGGAGGGTGGCAAAGACAATGTTATAGACCAATTTTAGTTTGCAAAGAACTATTTTCCTATCAGGCAGCTTTTGTTACTTTTGATTTAATGGCTTGCCAATTTGCCCATCCTTTAAATCAGAACATCTTGATGCTTGTGAAAGTCTGAGAGTACCCATTACTAATGAGGTTCTTGCTGGAAATAATGTACTGGACTCACTGCAAAATTTAAAAAATCTGAGGTTTTCTTCCATTTTAAAGAGCAGTCCCTTAAAGAAGATATTACTGAATAATGCAAGATATTCTAGGAATTAGGTATGCGGAGTTAAATCAAACATCAAAGAATTACAGCACTATCTTGTTCTTAACATGTCTGCTTTGTAATCTGTAGAACATGTCCATGTACAAGAGAAAAGAAATTTATATGAATCTCTAAATGGTACACTTATGTAGCCTATGTGATTTATTTTGATTGGAAATATGTCCTCATCTGCCTCTCCCAATATAACCATTAATTTACAATTTGAGTGATAATATGTGGTTAAACATTAACGTTTCAAATAATTTTTACATATCCACAAGGTCTATAATAGACAGCAGGTTCTGTAATTACAAATAAGGCACTATATATAATAATGCAATATATTTTAAAATGCAATGCCTTTTAGATTGTGCTTTTCCCTCTTTTAAAAGAACTCTAGCAATTTTGAAGGGTACATGGAGAGGATTGCTTTTTATTTGATGAATCAAGTTTATAATAAAATGGCTCCAAAGACCAAATAAAAAATATCTGAGATGGCAGAAGACAGGATATTAATGTGTTGATATCATCTGGATAATAATACAGTATGTTCCGGAACTTAGAGTTTTTCAGAAACTTTGAGAACTAAAATGACTATGTTTTTCAAGTATCAAAAACTTATCAAAAACTTATGAAGTACATTTTATAGTTTAAAAGGTGTACTTAAAAATAGGTGATACATGCACACACACACAGTTGTGACTGCATTGCCCTGGTGAAGCTGCAGAGTGAAACC
>NW_009259054.1:786960-807044 GCF_000687185.1 Egretta garzetta
TCCTCTACAGGGAGTAAGTGGGCCTGTAGGACTACTGTGGCAGCTCCATACCTCACAACAGAGGAGGCAATGATGGAAAAAAACAAAGACCAACTGCAGTGTATAAACATCTCAGCTGTCCTCAGATGCCAGAACAGCCCTTGAGGCAGAGGGTAGCTCGTGTTGGTGGCTACACCAATACACCAAATAAGAAGGCGTAAAGTTCCTTTATGTCAGCTTTGCCCTCTTCTTATCCCCTCAGGCCAAGCACAAGTCCAAATTAGTTGGTGCCACATGTTCGTGTTGTGGCTGGGTTCTTTAATACTGAGCATGTTCCAAAACCATCCCTCTTTTCACTGTTCTCAAGGGTTAATTCAGTAAACAAAACACAATAAAAGCTACTGAAAAGTCTGGAGCAGGAAGGAAGCTGGCTTACTGCTCCTTGGTTTCCCATGCTGCCAGTGTAATAAATTGCCTTTTTCAACAAGGTGGCTACAGCTAGCTTAGAATTTAACTTTTTTTTTTTTTATTTCTAAGTGTAATTAAGAATTAATACATCAGTCCTAAAAAACCTCCCGTGTTGTGGGAGGAGGAGGGGGCAGAAGAGTTTCATTGCTGGTGCACTCACTGTGGGAAGATGCTCCTTTGAAAGTATCATCCAGCTTGGGTGATCACTGCGGGGTGGAGTAAAACACCCATCCTGAGCAGCCTGGTTACAAAAGCTCCTCTAATGTCTGTAAGGACAGGAATCTGGCTTTTTTTTTTTATTTACAAGAAAACCTGATGGATATTTTTAAAACTGCTAACACCACCTTATACCAACTTTTTTCATGCTTCCCAGCTCCCTTGCTCTACCTGGCACTTAAGCTTATGTATAGGAAGGACATTTATCACTTTCCTCATCTACCTTATTCACCTTCGTATCACTATGATTTCCCTCTTTGGTTTTTTTCTCTATGTAATTTTTACTTTGTACTGTTCAGTTGGTTTGCTGAACAGCTGAGTGTTTTAAAAGAATATGCATGTTATATTGAATTTTTTTTTTTCTATAACCTAATTCAACTGGTCACCCCATATACTGTGCTAAATCTCTGATCACTGTCTAAATTTTAATTAAAAAATAGTTCAAGGCAATATTTGAATTACCACTTAATTATTTTTAGATGGCAGTCTTTATTTTTATGTAGATTTTTCTGGGTGTGGGCATGAATAAAATGCATGGCAATGAAGAAAATGACACTGTTTGGGCTTCAGCCTTTCAGAGCACTGAATAAATACAGCTCGCACAGTGTTTCTCTTCAGCTCTGTACTAACACACACACCTGACCTGAGGATGCAAATTCTATAAGGGGATAATTTTTGAAAGCAGTATTTTACCTTCTACTCATGCAAATACCTAATTGTTCGCAGGACATTTTAAATTATATTTTAAAAGACACAAGCTAAATTCATGTTCTTTGTACCAAAAGGACTTGTTCCTTTATTCAGCAGATTTCTATACCATATAGAAGAGCAGTGTCTGCGCAGTATTTGAAAGTTAGGCTTTTGTTTTACCGAATATTATGTGCCTCTGGGACAGGAAGAAATCCTGAGCAACAGGTTTCTCCACCCTTGCCGAGGACGTGTTCAGACAAATTAACTAGTCATGACGAGTTTTGCTTGGTCTTTCTGAGGGGAGGCAGAGGGGGGTGGAGTGCCATAGCACTTTTTCTCAGTGGATGGCTTTGATCCGTAGCTATTTGAATGGATTTTTCTTTACACACATGACACTCCCCCTCCAATCTCTGCGCTTGCGTAGACCTCATGTAATGTAAGCCTACATCCTTCTCCTTGGCGTAGGTACAGCCAAAACAGACAGCTGTTTAGATCTCCCTGGTGAAGGATCCCATCGGTCTCACCCACACTGGATGCACGTACATGGTCTCTTGGCTGTCGGACCCATCTGTTAGGATGGCGTGGTGCCCAGCCTCAGCCTTCTGAGACAGAGAAGCTGCAACACATATACAAAGCAACCGTGGGGTTTAGGGCAGGTGTTCTATATGGTGAAGCAAATAGTCTCTATTATATGGGAAATAACACCTTTGGGCTATTAGCAGCACTGTATGTTTATTTAGCATATATGTGTTATGTAGATACACGTCATGGGATATGCAGATCCAAAAGACATGAGTTAAAATATTTGCACCTGGAAGCATGAAATTAGACTCCCAAGTGTGTATGTCTGTGTATATATATGTGTGTGTGTATATATATTCACACACACACATGCATATGTACCTGCATGTTCAGTTTTTCAAAGAGCAGAATACACTGCAGTCCCCTGTCTAGAAACTGGCATATGCTCAAACCACCTGAAAATTGAACCACTTGAAAATATGCGCTTAAGAGACATCCAGTCTGGTGTTCTCCAGCAAGAAGTTCTCCTTTAGCCTCCTGATTTGTAAATGTTGGTTATTCCTGGTACCACTCTGGGTAAGACAATGCCACCTGGAAGTGAGACTTTGAAAAACCAGGTGTAGTCTCCTACGGGCAGTCAGTCAATGCTCCGATGTGTACGGAGAGCGCTGCCTTTGCTGGCAGGGGAATTGCCTCTGGAGCACGGCTTCACGAGCACGCAGGCAGGTCCATGCTGTGGCTTTGAAATAACGGGCTGTGGGGCTCCAGCAAACTTTCTCTTCGGGGTGTTGTGTACTGCGCTCTGTGCACTCTCGGTGTGAGGTCTTCTGACTTCTCACTCTGTGTGAGGGTGGGTTAGCGTTCGCTGGGAACGTGGGCTCAGCTATGGCAGTGTGCGGGCGGCAGAGCAGCAGGAGGCCTCGCTTACATCCAGAGGGCCAAACAAAGGTCCCTTTGTAGGAGTGCAGCAGCTTCAGAACACACAGTTTGTCATCAGCAATTATCTGGGTGTCATAACTGAAGATCTGCCACGACACCCACAACCCTGAAACACAGCCTGCCTCTGTCATGTAGCTCTTTGATTTTTTCTTCATTATTACACTAAATTCCCTTTGTAACCATCTGACCAAGTAAGAGGCTCTTTGTACCGCTACACATAATGGACGTACAAAGTTCCCCAAGCACTATTAAACGTCGGAAGGATGTGAAAGAGCAATAGAGTAAATGAAAACCAGTTCCATATATCTTTCTGTGTATTTATGGTTAGACCTCATAGAATTGTGTGGACTCCCTATTGTTTTAAAGAGTCCTTTCTGAAAGACACAGAGGTCCATTTATATCCTCTGAGTTCATTACAGATGACTTCTGAATAGAGGAGAACTACGATTGGTCACTGGTACTATTTTCAAAATTTTCTCTTTTTCAGCATTCATTTCAAAGAAGAGGTTTATTCATTTATTCAGTTAAACTCACCAGGGATAGCTGCACAGGAGAAGGGACTGAAAGGTCCAATTCACTTTAATTTGTCTGTTTGCTTACAGTCTGTATTGGAATGCAGTAGCAAACAGCCAGAAGTTTTTTTATTCATGAACATACTCTTTGAACGAAGTACATTGAAAATACACATTTAGTTCTGCAACCATGAATATAGGTTCTGGTTCCAGTAAAAGACGGGCAATGAACTCTATCATAAATGCATGACAGAATTAAGTTCTTTGTGGGCCTCAGTGTGGCAGAAAGTGGAAATATAAAATTCTGTGATTCACACCACGGAGGCATTGACTCCTCTCTGACATAGCCACTGGGGCTCTCTTCAGAGCTTGCTGTCAGACTTGAACTGTTCTGATAGGCCTGACATTAAGCAAATGCTAAATCTCAGTGAATCCAGTCAGGACTGGTGAATAAATGTTGTGCTGATTCATGCCATGAGAGGGCTAGTGATCCAAAGAAACAAACAAAAAAGTAAGAAAACAGGGAAGAATAAACATTCAGCATAAAACTTCAGTAGTTACCACACCTGATAATGCCAGCTCTGCCTATAGCCAAAGGAATGATGGAAATACTTCCTATGGCATTAATGTGGCAGGGCAAAATAGCCAAAATCCAGGTAAATTCCAGAGTCCAGTTCATACCTCTGGGTTACCTCTCCACTCAGAGATCCCCAAGTGATCTAGAGGACACATGGGTTTTTGCAAGTCTTGGCTGGCGGAGCTGCCATATGAGACTTCTTGACTCCATCCAGCCTGGCCCTAAGCCATGGCTTTGCTGCGTGGTGGACCACTTGCTACAGCTCTGAGGCAAAATTGCTCATCCTCAGCTGAGTCAATGCCTGCACATCCTCATCCTGCCCCCACTGACTATGCAGGGCCCTCCAGAGCACTCCTTTACCCACCATGGGTTAGGAACTAGCCAAGCCCCTACTTGGTGGGTGATCAAGTGAGTCCTTCTGGCCCCAGAAACAACAGATTGCAAATTGGCCCAACTTATTTGCATAAGTCCATGGATGAACCATCAGCATTACCCAGCTCCCCCCCGCCCCCCTTTTTCTAAATATATGATTTATAAAGCAATGACATCTTAACAAAGGAAGTTGTGTGGCTTTTATAGAGAGCACGTGGTTTTTGATCGATATCAAGTACCATGTATGTATGTATATATGTATCTACCCATCCATTTATCTATCTCATAGCTCTAGTTTTGTTTTGTTCATTTTTTTGCAAGCAGAGTAATTGAGTGATATTTGCTATATGACATACAAGTATGTGGTCATAATATTTGATACATAATTCTTGGAATGATAGATCAGATTTCATATTAAAACCAGTAATTATGAACTGAAGTATAATTACAAAATGAGATGCCTGCTCAAATAAATGAGTACTGCTGTACTTAAATTTTTATTTTATTTCCATGTTTTCCTTCAGCCTAGGAAGCTTTTCTGAAATATAAATGTGTATCAAATGTATGTCCCCTTGTTCAGTTTTCTCTTTTTTCTTAAAATTATGTTACATGATATATACTACGTGATATGTGTCCATCTAATTTAACAGCTTAAAGAAATAAGCAAGCCTTCTTAGATGTGCTAAAACCTGTTAACAATATTCCACATTCTGTGGAATTACTGTCCCACAGGAATTTTTCTCTGGTCTAAAAAAAAAGGCCTTCTTGTACATAACTGAAATATTTGTTGTTGTGTAAGGACACAAACATTTCCTAAACATGCAAATTAAATAACCACTTTACCCTAGCTTAATGTACAGAGGTGGGAAAAAAAGAGCCTTTGTACCTGTGTGTCCCCACTGACGTGCCAGCATCTCAATGCAATGTTACTGCTATTAAAAAAAATCTGCTGCATTTCCCTGTAGCCCAGAAGACAGCAGAGCCAGAGAAGTGAGCTATGTCATTCTGAAAACCACTCCTGTTTCCCTTTATTAGAAACTTCTCCTGTGTTTTTGAGCCCTTGAATAAACTACAGGGCTTTAATTACTTGAACTTTTTTTTTGAGTAAAAGGTTTTTTCCAATTGTTTCCATACTGAGAGGAGATTGCTCACAATCAGATATTTTTGCTTCCTTGCTGCTGGGCCGAAGATGACATTTGTTTAAGCCTATGCAGTGGGAGCGAGAGAGTGAGAGTTCCGGGAGGTTTTTTTTTCCCTCAGTAATGGTGCCGGTTTCCACCCTGTACCCACTGACTTCTCTTCCCCATTCAGTCCCCTGGGCTGTGCCAGCCCTCTGGGGAGCCACACGCTGCACCCATCCAGGGATGGATGAATGGATGGATGGATGCATGAACTTCTTGATGCTCCACGTTGCTGTGTCTGCACTGAGTCCTCAAGAGTAAGCCAAGAGAACAGTAGAGGCAGAGACTGTGGACATCAGTTACAGAAGACAACGGCCACCACAATATAGTTATCTTTTTCACCTATTACTTACACTTTCCCCAACATTTCTGATCAGTCAAAAAAAAGCGTGTCTAATAGCATAAATGTTTGTGTATCATATCACTTCATGATGAGAAGTTCAGGACTTTATTTATTTACTGCCTTATCTCCCAAACATTGGGGTAGTTGTGTGTTTATGCAAAACAAGGTTCCAAGCATGAAATAAGTACAAACTTCTAATTCAATATTCTTCTGGAAGCTTGTATGAGACAAACCAAAAAATATAACTGCTAACTTATACATTCAGTACTTAAGTGCTCCTAGCATTTAAATGCTGTTATCTGCACTGAAATCAGCTTCTATTTTGGCCTTGGTGTCAAATCAGAGGTCACTGTGTCCAAGAAAGCCCAGAAGCATAACCTGAAAATATAGTATTTTCTGAGTGCACGCTTCTAAGTCCAGGAAGCATCGTGAAGGAACACGAATTAGCCAGCTCAGTCACTTACAGGTTGACATAGCTGCTGTGCGCTTTGCCACAGGCAAGACCGAGTTAATTACATCCACAGAAAGGTAAACCTCTCCTGATAGATGAGGGCAGAACACATATGTCTAAATTATGATGAATAGAAGTGTGAAAGAGACATTTCTTGCCGGCAGAGTTTGACCAAGCAGATGGTGTGCATTCCTTCAGAATTAGCTTAGTCGCCTTCACTGCAACTTCTTGACACACTTTGAATTTTAACAGAATAAATTAGTAAGAAGAATTGCTGTACAGTCTAACAGTCATGAAAGATGCTGGAAGACAGCAGAAAAAAGAAAAGGTGGCACAGAAAATCATAATTTTCTCATTTTTACCCTAGCTTGATAGCTGGGTAAGAAATAAGCCCAACAAAATACCTGTTCCTTTGGACACCGAGACAACCCTTGTGGTGATAAAAAGGGTGATCTAAATTATGTCATTGACATAAATAAATCAAAGAAGTCACGATTAAGTGTAAAGACTGTAATTTATGACTATTAGAAATCTGCAGTGCTGTTAAAAAAGGTAATAGCAGGTACTGGCAGACAGGGTCAGAAAGAGCAGAACAAGATGATTACAGCCAGGAAGGGAGGTGAGGTTGTCCCAGAGTCCTCCATAAAAGCAGCGCGCCAAGGAAAAGTGCAAACTGAGGCGACTTCCTCATTTTATCATCTTTAGAGGATCAGCTTAAAGAAAAAAGCTAAAATATGTAAGTTTCTTTGATACAGCGAGGAATATTTCAACTTGAAAAGAAAAACCACCAATGTTATGAAGCTGATATATGAGATATTTTATAGGGGTGGCATTCATACTGTTTGTTCTTATGATTTTAAAAGTACCATGTGAGTAGCTATAACTGCCTTTGTGGCGTGGCAGATGAGGACGTGACCCAGCTCTGAAGATGGCAAAGTTCCTTCCCTTCAGAAACGTCAAGTTTCCTGGGATGTCCCGCTGGAGCTTAGGAAGATCACGGATTGACCACAGCCTCCGGATGCCTGCAGCAGCCTGAACTCCTCACCAATCCTCTCACTTCAGTCTTGTCTACTCATTTTGAATAGAGTTTAAAATTACATATTTTGGGAAGGGAGGGATCATCTCTAGAGACACTTATGGACAATTACTTTAATAATTGCTTTGGTGTGCCTTTTGCCCTTCAGTAAATTCACTGAGCGAAGTACACTCTACACATCTAACATACAATCCTTTAATAAGGCGAGGAGTTACTGATGGATTTCAGCAGCTTCCAGAACTGGTACCACGAAATTTGAATTTTGCAAGAGAAAAGAGATTTGAACATGTACCATCCTGCCAGTTAGTGTAAAGAAATGTGGTCTGGTTCGGTTAACAACAGCATTTGAACAGTCAGCAATTTCCCGCCTGTATCGTTCCTCTCAGGTGTTTCTGTCCTGCCCCTTATCAAGATACTGAAATGTCAGTTACTGTATTTCTCTCTTTTTCACAAAAATCAGTCTCTCAACATGAACCATTAGCCCACAGATGAATCACTTTAAGCATACAGCTTTAAAAAGTCTGCTGGGAAAAAAAGTAACTTTTAGAATCTAGGCCATTATGTTTTCTAAATTTTATTTTGCCACTTAATGTCACTTGCAGTGAGTCACAATGTAATATCCATTGGCATCTTGACTTGTACTCTATGTCAGTGTGAACCAAAGTTTCTACTCCAATATACTTGTTAGGCAAATGTTTCCAAAAGAGTCATGAATGCTGATATGAATGATCAGGCATTTTTTTCTCACTGTTCCACAACACTGTTTTTAAGTCTGAACTAGAATGATCACCTGGTCTGTTTTCTCTGTATTTCTCTTCAGTGATCAGTCGTGAGAAGTTACAGGTTGTCTGATGAGAAAATTTAACTAACAGGATTTCAGACAATTCTCCTTTTCCTTGCTTAATACCCTTGGTCTCTTTCTAAAGGAATCAATCTACTCTCAGGACAGGTATCTGGAATCACAGTGACCACTGAATCCATTTTTGCGGCACCTTTTGCACTTTGAAACAAGTATTGAAAATAGTCCGAGGTTTTCTCTCATTGTGAAGGAATTTCTTTCTGTTTGTAATTTCCTGGCATGAAAGATTTCATGCAGATAATGGTTTTCAAAGAATGCAATTGCTTGCGCAATTTGAGACGATAGCTTACTAGTTTTTGTTTCCTGTCCCAGCCAAAGAACAATAAGGAAAACTTAACAGAAGCCTAGCAAATTTTGGATCACTTTATCCTCCTGTTGCTGCAAAACAGAAATAAGCCAGTACGATGGAATATAATATATATGAATGCAGTCAAAAGAACTTTATTATTTGCTGACCTGCTGCCCTAATCTTGCACGTTACAGATTCTCAGAATACATCAGAACACTGGGTGGATTTCTAGAAGGGTCATTCTGGTCAGACTGACACACACAGCCATCTGACAGTTGTCAGGCTTCAAAGTAATCCTGTTTTACAGTATATTTCTGTCAGTCACAGCCACTGCAATCAGATTTTTAATTGTAAGGTCAATACATGTATTGTCAGCTTTATAAATGTACTATATATATTGTTATTTTCATATAAAAGTATAACACCTAAGTGGGTTTGTATTCAAAGCCCATGTTCCCCTCATTTTGAGATACTGCTGCCCAGTGAATAATTTCGTATGTGCACTGAGAGAGCAGGTCTACTCCTGGAAAATCAAAGAGAATTATGAAAAGTAATTGCCCATGGATTTCAGTTCTGCATTAGTGTTTCATGCGAGTTGCTCGTCAGTTCTGCAGCCTTCAATGCTTCATTAATATTCAAGAACATTTAGACAACAAATTATGGCCTCTAAACACTTTAATCTAAAATGTTAATATAATCAAACATCTATACTTTATCCTCAGGTTCTATTCTGTGGACATGGAACATACTGTTCTATTTAGTGGAGTGTTTTATTGTGATGATAGTAATTTCCTAAAGGTATACTGGCATTATTAATCTGCATTTGTATTCCAGACAAATAAAAAAAATCTTAGTTGGTTAATAACACAGAATGAATATTGTACTTAACAAGACTCAATTTTTATTTTCAAAGCGGTCTTAGTCTAGGGAATAACAAATTATTCAGGTAGAAAACCAGAAGTGATGTTAATAGCAGGAACTATAAGGCAAATTGAAGGAATAAATTAACAGATAAATAGAAGAAAGAATCGCCAATTATTATTCATGTAAGCTTTGTTTTGTTATTGTTACATACTTTGTATCGGCAATCCTGAATAAGAGAGACTGGTGAAATGTCCACATTAGTAGTAGGGTTTCGTACTCACCCAGCTTTCTGGAAAAAACAAAAAAATCCTAGTGATACAAACTGTAAACAAATTCATGCACAAATTTACCTACTGAGGCAGTGTTTTTATGTTTCTGATATAGAAAAAGGTCCTATGAGTGCGGGAACTACATAGTAGAAAACGCTTGATTTTCAATGTGTTTACCATTTGGTGGTGCAGTGCATGTAAGATGTTTTCTTCTGGATGAGAACAATGAAAGATGTGAGAAAGAAATTTGTTCCTTCTCTTTTTTTTTTTTTTTTCCTGATTTTGAATCTTTTATTTCCTCCCCAAATTACTTCCTCCAGTTTCCCACAAAAAATTTTTTATAAAATTTCCTTTCCCCCTAGCCGTGTGGCAGAGCATCTGCCATCATTAGCCTATCAGCTTTCCTTTCTGCCGGACCGTGCAGCCTCTTCTCCCCAGGTCCTCCCACTGCCATCTCCACACGCTCGCTGAAGGGAGAAGTTGTGGAGGGTAAGTAGGGGAATTTTTTCACTCCCCGCAGAGTCCTGGAGGAGCCAGAAAGACGTGTGGGACTGCACAGCCAGCCAGCAGGAGTTTCTGTTCGAGTCCTGAAATCTTGTACACGAGGGGAGAAGACAGCAGGAAGCTTGAGTCATTTGTGGAGGGACAGAGCCACCATAGCAGGGGAAGCAGCTGCCCTTGGCTGCCTTTCCAGAGGATACGGGAGAAACCAGGGAGGAGCCAACCAGGAGCTTGTCCGAGCCCTAAACAGATTTACTGAGGAGCCTGAAAATTCAGGATTATGAGACTCTCCCAGAGGACCTGGCCTAATTGCAGCCTGGGTTTGTACTGGTTACCATCACTGGTGAGTGCCATGATCTGGAAGACAGGCAGGCGTGACGTACATGTCTGCATACTGGGAACTAACAGCTGCCTGCATCCGTATTAGGATTTATTCCCTAGTGAATCATCCCATCCTTCTGTTTGGAAAGATGTTAAGCTCATTACAGGTGCAAAAACTAACTGGTAAGCATAATAAACTGAGTTTGCAAACAGTGCTTTAAAAGAATTTCTACATTAAAACTTGTCATTTTCTATACTCATAACTTTCCACAGTGTTTATCTTTGAGATAGTCCACATTTCCCAAAGAAAACTGTGGGATTTGAGTCTTACCCTGTGTTTTGACTTCTGTTACACTAAGGGAATTCAATGACCCATGTCTAAATGGCCTGCACCGAATAAAGTTTTTAGAGGTCTCTCCTCTGCTCACTGCCCTGCCCACGGCATCTGCAGGACATGGTCAGTGTGGCTCTGCGGCAGAAGCTCCACGATGGCTGCTCCAACCTCCTGCAAGACTAGGGAGGATGTGGCTTTTGGATTAGGAGACACAAACAAGCATATCTCAGCACAGAGGAACTTTGTACCATCGTGGCCAGAAAAGAGGAGGGATCATAGTTGCACACACAAAATATCTCAGACAGTGGTGCGCATTAGGTGCTATTAGTTTTAAAAGGTGTTAATCCAAAGCATGCTAATCCAAACTATAATTCCCAGTCAGCTAAAACAAGAATTGAATTTAAATTCCATAGCCCGGCAAGGCAAAGATGGGAACTGTAGGCAAAGTTTGTGAACAGCCCAAAACTACACACCAGTTTTCAAATTCGCATTGCATAATCGTGTGCGCCTGTTCCCTCGATCTTAAACAACCTCTCTGGGACGGGGATCTTCAGCAACAGTTTCTCTGACCTGTGCCTTGCCATTCAAGACAGAAAGCTGATTCACCGTATCCTTTTCTAGGTCTCTAACGTTTTTGGTGACCAAGAGAGTCGCACTGGCCCCTTTCCCAAAAGGCGTTTGAGAGCTGTCTGGGGGAGGCAAGCTGCATAGCTTCCGCGGCCGTCAGAGGCAGGGCAGCATTCCTCTGCTCCCAACCTTCACCCATCTGTCCCCCATCAGCTGGAGGATACTAAAATAAATTGGGAGTGGGCTGATGCAGAAGCAGTGTTACAGAAGGTATGTTCTCCACAGGAAATGTGTAAACAAATATTTGGAAGGTCTAAAAATATGAACAAAGAGGCCTCTGTGGCACAACAATAAACCTTAAAAAGTCTACAGCACATGTCCTAGACACAGTTGTTAAATAGCAAAGTTAAACTGGTAAATAAAAGCAGTTTTAAACAGCCAAAGTTACGGACTCTTCAAAATCAAGGAAGCATCCTTAATATCAAGTTTTTAGTTCAATGTCTTGCTCAGTTTTGGTGTAGCCTCATCTGTGTAAAGCAGTGATATTAGATACATTAAAAATAAATACCATTTCAAAGCATCCAGTGAGAACTTGCTCAGACTCCTGCATAATGTTCTCTTTTGGCCTGGCCTTTGCTACTGACAAAAAAATCAGGCTTACATCTGTAATAATGTTCAAAAAAGTTTTGGAAGCCCTGCTGGAGGTGACTGTATCTGCCCTGAGCTGTGTCTAGTGCTGAACACTTGAGAACGTCCTACCTCAGCACCAGCAGTCCCTCTCCTTCACCGTACTTGATCAGTAAAAAGTCTGTAAGAAGCACAATGTAGGGGGCAGCACTGCAAAATTTTTACTTGTCTGGTCTTTAATACCACCATTTCTCCCAATTAAAGCACGCAAGTAACTCATATCCTGTTGCTCCTGCTCTGCCCAAGACCTTCTGACATTTATGACTCTTCTCCCTTGAGCTGAATCCCTGCTCAGTTATGTCATGAGCAGACTCCACTCCCTTACAGCCATATTCCCTCGCCCTGGCCAGAGACGTGCATCCGAGGAATGAAGTCACTCCCAGTCATTAATGGTCTCTGCGGTGCACAGCTCTTCATATTTCTCTAGCCCAAACTCTTATTTTACACTATTGCTCTCTGCCTTTGCTATCCAAGCCTATCCTTTATCTGTGCAATTAACTGACCCTTGCAATATTGAACTATGTACTTCGTAAAGAGGTCTTTGACAAGCTTTTCAAAGACGTTGTGAGGCAAAAGTGCTCTAAAAGACCGGGTAAATCAGGAGCACGGTTACTCAGCTATGCTTTTCAAAAGCAGTCTGCTTTTTCAAAGACGAGCTCCTTTCTGTGACTTTATGTGAATTATCTCTGGTTAAATTGTAACTTTCTGGGGGTTTCTTGTGTTTCATTCTAGCTGGTACTTTGTCCTCTCCTCTTCGTTCTGGTATGACCTTTCTCAGCAACAAAGGTCTCAGATCTTAGTGATGGGATTTGTTTGCATGGTCACAGCCATGTGGACATTTAAATATTTTTTCCTCTGTTGAAATTTGATACATTGCATTTTTTAAAAGGTTTTCTTTAGCAGCTGGAAAGCTATCACATGCAGACTCGTATATTCTATGACATTAGCCATTCCAGCTACCAGGCAGTTTTCCTAATTATAAGGATCTCCAGCCCTCATGAACAATACTGTTTGATTCAGTGCTTCCTCTCATCTTTCTCAGCATGGACACTTTTGGATCAGTCCTCCAGGCACTTCTCTGCTGCCCTCATTGCTCTACTGCATCTTCTTCCTCCAGCTGTTGGTCTTTGCAGACAACCAGTGAGGAGAGCCAGGAGAGCGTATTCCCACAGTGCTGCTGCTTCTCTAAACTGTTGTCGATGCTCCATGCTCCTACCATGTCAAATTTACCCAGTGCAGCCCACACCCCCACCAAAGGGCATGGGAAAATGAGTCACTTGGTCTCCTGCCTTCAGAAAACTGGAATAAATGTTTCATTTGTTGCTTTTTAAAAAGAGATCAGATTTATAACTCCAACAACAGGTTAGTTTCCCTTTCTCTTATTTAAAGTATGTTTCATGAATTATCTACCCCCCTGTAAGTCCAAACTCTCTTCATTGAAAAATTCCTCTCTTTTTCTGAGGTTGACTTTCTATTTCCAGTTGCCACTTGCTTCCCTTTTGATATACACCATAATTATAATTTCTCTTTGTGATTACTGCTTAGACCTCCTGTCTTGATGCAGTTGTCATTTTCCTCAATATTTATTTTCTTCCTCTGAGAAATAAACATACGCTAATTTTTGCTACCTGACAGTCATGCCCAAGGGAATATATTTTTACAATGTATATTTATATCAATACATATGTATTGTTTAATTATATTCATCCCTCTGTAAATTACTGGTTTATCTCCAGGTAGAACGTAAAACAGTTCCAGGCGCATACATCACCCAGGAAAAGAAGTCATTAAAAAATAATAACAATTCAGTTTGTGGTTTGTCCTGGCCACTCACATGGGATGCTAAAAGACACAAAGTGTTCTTTCATTTCTTCACCTTAGTTGTGATCACTGTTGTGGTGGGTAATCAGTCTCCGCAGGCCTGCCATTTCCCCTCCCTGATTGATGGGCGAGCAAGTGACACCAGGGAACTCCTGGAGTTGATACTGGGACGTACAGGTCTGTGCCAGGCCACATCTTCTTTAGTTTTACTTGACAGACTGCCTTTTGGGAACTATAACACCATACTACCTCACGTCAGGCTCACAGCTTTGCCTTACAAGTCACAATAAAATATGAAGCAATTCCTCCCATAATCAAGTGTGACCATGGCTGCCTCACATGAGGATTTTTCTCATCGCTATATTGTGTTTGATAAAGTTTATTAACACCACAGATGTGGAGAATTGCTATGTTCCTCTTCTATGGAGAGCCATTGGTCTCGATTGCTTTGTGATATGGCACAGTACAAGACTTCCTTACCGTGACTACTGTGGGCTAGCAACAGCGAGAGGGGTCAGAGGTGCTCTGACCTGCGTGACACACGTAGAGGTGAAGTGGGTAGTATCACGATCATCATGAACAAATCACTGGAATTTTTTTCATGATCACAGTAGATAGTACAGCTTGATTTTTTTTTATTGGTTAATACATTGACATTTGCTCTAAGTGTCATAATCTGGCCTCTTGAATTTGTAATATACTGTCTCAGTAGGGGTACTGTATGACTGCAAAATGTTATAGTTCTGTGGTCTGTTACAATTAGTGAATCTAAGATGGCTGAAGTTCCTAAGAATTTAAGATTATTTAAAGGAACATTGCTGAACCTTACAGTCTCAAAATACAATCACCTTTATAGAGAAATCACAGTTTTAAAATGACTTGTCGATTACTGAATAAATAAATAAACAGCGCCTTCTAAGGAAACGCCTTTGTTCCTGCAAAAGACTCTTGATCTGCTGGGCAACCTAATAACAAGGAATTCAATGTAATTCATTGTAATTCAATACTTGTACTGTAAAAAAAAAAAAAAGCCTTTGGACGTGTGGTCATGGTGATAGAAAGATGCAAGTGTAGAACCTCTGCTAGCTAGGATTAGATGTATTCGAGTGTTTGAGATTATCTCCCCCTCTAGTGGCTAGTTTATGCAAAAATATAAAACCTGGGATTATCCAGATTTACTATCATTATTTCAGGGGTTCAGATAGAAGGGACCAAAGCAGTCTGTTCATTTTTACAGTGCTTGATTCACGTAAAAGGATATTAATGTAAGCCAGAAGAAGATTTGAAATTCTTGAATTTCTTAAAACCTCGACAGTGATTTGGGTATGTCACAGGCTAATTCACTATGAACTTTAGGTTTTGGATGTGTACAGGCATGTGTTTCTTTAGTTCCATTCTGATCTTACACTTTTTTATTTGATATTGGTCAAAACTTATCTTCAGTGATGTACGAAGCCACAGTAGGTGTTGTTATGGGTTTTATCCATGCTCGGTGAACAATTATTACTGCTGGTGATATTGCTAGTGGAAGGTGAATGGATTGTGATGCTACCAAGTGAGGCAGTGTCCATTAATGTTTTATTTTTGTCTTATCATGTCTCAAGTCTTATCCCCTGTCCAAGATTAGTCCTTAAAAGCATTTGGATCCTAAAACATTATCACTGAGGAGCAAGACTCTGCAATTATAATAAAGAATTACGTGAAAACATCCACTCAGTGCTCAGTAGCAGTGAGAAAAGCAAATGAGAGGCTAGAAATTGTCAGGAAGGGAATAGAGAAGAAAATGGAAAATGTAATTACACCACTGTGTAAATCAGTTGCCTACACATTGAATATCCTGTGCAGTTGTGGTTCTTCCATCTCAAAAAAGATGTAAGAACTAGAAAAGGGAAGAGAAGGACAATAGGGTGATCAAAGAGCCAGAATGGTCTCCATAAGGAGAATGATTGAGTCGGCTAGAGAAGAGGTGTTTCTTCAGATAGAAGCCTACCAAATTATGAGTGGCATGGAGAAAGTGGATAGGGATTGAATGTTCATAATATTTTCCAAATACAAGTATCAGGGCCATCAGATGAAGCTAGTGAGAACCAGATTCAGAAGAAATTATTGAAAGTTATTCTTCATGCAACAGGCAGAAAAATGGTGGATCCTTTTGCTGAACAACGCTGTGGATACAGCAATTTTGCATGGGGTTAGAGGGGAGGCTGGAGAAGGATTTGGAAGAGACTTCCACTGTGATTTCCTAAACAGACAAAACCTGGTCTTGGCTGGTCCCCATCCCCAAGGAGGTGCCTGATGCCTGGGAATGGGGCTGCCCTGCTGCTCCCTGGCTGCCCTGCTCCTGGCTGGGGGGTGGGAGGGGCCCTGGCTGCCAGGCCCTGCCATTGCCCACCTGGGGAGCCCCTGGTGCCCAGTCCCAGGGATGTGCCCTGGTGGCACCATGACGGTAGGCTCAGAAAATTGCCTAAGCTGAAGATGGTGAGTGTGGGATAGTAGTATGCAAAAATATCACATAAACTTGCCACCTTCTCTCTCTCAAGGTGTCTTGTGACCACTTTTGGAAACAGAATAGTGAGATCTGGAGTTATTCCCCCAAATGGTCTCCTGAATTTATTTAGACACACAGGTTAGAGCATGACATGTGAATAATCCTTTCATTCCACCCAGAATTAGTAAAGCAACAGCTGGAATTCTGTTTTTTCTATAATTTAAGCTGGGAACAGAAAACACTTTTATGCTTAAACTTTCATATAGATAATACCTGTAAAATGTACACTAATCTTAAGTTGTAGAAACTTGTATTAGTGACTATTTTGGTGAAATGGATTTCTACTTTTGTAAGTACCAATGTTTTTTTTTAAAATCTGCAATTCAAAAGAAATTTTTTTGCAAATTGCTTTGGGCATGAGTTCCGTCATACCTTTGCACTTTGTTATTAGTGGAGCTGAGGGAGATGATGGTGGCAGAAAGCAACTGCCCAGCAGGTCCACCTGAAGGAGCTGACTAAACTGAGAGTCAGCAATGAGTGAAGTGACTGCCGAAAGGAGCTGAAAGGAGCCAAACAAGCAACAGGCAGGCTTGGGTAAGTGACTGTGGTAAGTGGTGTCCAGTAAATAACGGCTGCAACTGCAGTCAAAAAGTGACACAGGCAAATTAAGGGACTGAGGTGACTGTAGTGACTCAGGTGTGACAGAGGCTGAGGCTTTCTGAGGTATTCTTGGACATACGCACCTATACAGCCCCCTCTATATCAAACGTAAGTACTTAACTAGACTGATGAAAAAAGGTTACCTAATGGCATGACTGTCAGTTCTGAAAGGCTGAAATTTTTGTGCCTTTGCCATGTTGCCGCATGGATTTAAGAAGAGAAAGTTGTGCTTAACCAGCCTGACAGCCTGTTACAATGAGATAACTGGTTTGGTGGATGAGGGAAGAGCAGTGGATGTTGTTTATCTTGACTTTACTACAGACTTTAGTTACAGTCTAACTAAACTGTCTCCCATAAGTTCCTCACAGACAAATTGATAAAGTATGGGCGAGATAAATGGAAAGTGAGATGGACCAAAAACTGGGAGAACTGCCAGGCTTTAGAAGGGTTGTGGTCAGCAGCATGAAGTCAGTGTGGAGGCCTGTCACAAGTGGCCCCAGGGGCCCTCAGGGGCCAACACTGGTCAAATACCAGTTTAACATCTTCATTAACGATCTGGATGATGGGACAGAGTGCACCCTCAGTGAATGGGCAGATGATACAAAATTGGGAGGGGTGATGTTCCAGATGGCAGTGCCACCATTCAGAGGGATCTTGACAGGCTGGGGATATGGCCCAACAGGAATCTCCTAAAACTCAACAAAAGGGTCCTTTACACAGTCCTTGTAATTAGTATTATTTTTCTCCGTGAATAATTTTTTTAAGAAACAAGACAGGTATGATCTAGTTTAAATCACTATGATGGAGGTCAGCAACAATT
Organism: Egretta garzetta; assembly: GCF_000687185.1. Classification (NCBI taxonomy): domain Eukaryota; kingdom Metazoa; phylum Chordata; class Aves; order Pelecaniformes; family Ardeidae; genus Egretta; species Egretta garzetta. The sequence continues at coordinate 804,727 of NW_009259054.1, forward strand.
TGACAGACTGTGCTCAAGACAAATTGTAAATTATTTTCAGAGAAACTCCGTGAAGATACAACATGAAGTTTTAAAGGAGCTGGGACTTCCCAGGACATTGTTCGTAAGGGAACTGAGAATTTGTATTCACATATAGTACCAGGTTGGAAGAGCTGATCCAGATGTGGATCAGAGGACGGGAATGAAACTCAAACTAGTTTTCATAAAACAAGCAGAGCATGAAAGAAGAGATTGGAAATTCAGTAAATTACTCAAGAAAGGAAAAATCAAATGCGCAAGTATAAAAGGGAATGAATTTCAATATGCAAAAGTATATCAGAAAATGATATGTGAAATACTGTGGATGTCAAAGTGAACATTGAAACAAACCACAGTAAAAAGGATAAATGTTATCTGGCAGTGTTTTAAAAGTTTATATTCAAACCATCAGTGGAAAGCTTTCCTTTCTGCCCTACGACCTCTGAAGAGTTTTATGTCCAGTTTTGCATTGCGTATTTTGGCAACAGTACCAACAAATTAGAAAATCATAAAGAACAGAACCTATGAATTCAAAGGAAATGCTCAAAGTTCCCAAAAGGACTGTTGAGGTTTAACCCGACAGGCAGCTGAACACCACCCAGCCACTCACTCACCCCCCTGCACCCCCTCAGTGGGATGAGGGAGAGAATCAGGGCGGAAAAAAAAAAAAGTAAACCCCATGGGTTGAGATAAAGACAGTTTAATAAAACAGTAGAGGGAAAAAAAAAGTAGTAATAATAATAATAGAATATAGAGAATATACAAAACAAGTGATGCTCAATGCAATTGCTCACCACCCGCTGACTGATTCCCAGCCCATCCCGAGCAGCTGCGTGGGGCAACTTCCCCTGAGCATGATGTCATAGGGTATGGAATAGCCCTTCGGTTTTTCAGCTTTTAGCTGAAACAATTCTTTCCAGGAGCGAAAAAACTGAGGGACAAAACATTGCCCACAGGGGGAAAGTGAGCAAGTGGCTGTGTGGGGCTTAGCTGTCTACAGGGGTTAACCTACAACAAACACATTTAAAACTATGAATACAAAGATTATTCTTTTTTTCTGCCTAGTCACTGAAGGATAGATGAGAAAAAGTGTACTTTGAAGTAATAATTGATACTAGTAAAAAATTAAAGAAATGGATAAATGAGAACTGGACCATGCTCCCTGGGAGGTTTGTAGAGTCTCTCTCTTCCAAAGATTTTTAAGAGCAGGCAGAAAAATCCTGCTAGGGAGCGTTTAGAAATTGTTGGGCTGAGACATGGAGTTTCTGCAGGTCTTTTGTGGTCCTGTATATGCTCATTTCTGTAAAAGACTAGTAGGAGTCTCCCTGGTGCAGACTTCAAATTACATCAAAAGGAGCAAGAGAGAAACGCATTCCAAGGCGAAATACTTACCTCAAGCCTGGGCACTGGGTTTCTTACAGACTCCCGTAAAGAATTTCAGGTTTTCCGCTCCTGAATTCTCTGTGCTTTACTCCTAGCTTTCACGTTCCCATGAACATGTTGACATAGATTCTGGATGAACAAGAGCCACTGATGCCTCCACGCTGGGTCATAGGTATTTAGTCTGTTCTTCCTGCATATTTGATCTTAGCTTTCAGTACTTTTGCGTGTGCATTGCAAGCATTCTCTACAGTGTTATTACCACCCTAAGTTCTTTCTTCCATCAGAAGTTAAGGAGAAAGGGATTTCCTTGGGGAACAGATTTATTGATGAACACATCTGGAATCTGATTTATACAAAACTGATGCCTGTGTCTAACAGAGCGTCAGCAAGAGCTTCGTTTTCCACTATCACTTACTGGGAGTACCAGAAACCTGGCAACAAGGCGATGACCCGGTCGTTTAAGAGAGCAGCCCTCACCGTCTTGCCCCACTAGGGGAAAGCCGCGCTGTGCGCACCCGCGGCGCCCAGGTGCACTCAGTGCCGCTGCCCTTCCGCCGCGCAGCTACAGGAGCGGCGTTTGAAGCCTTTTTGCTCTCCTGCCTCCCCCAGTAACCCCAGGCGCGGGGGCTGCTGAGAAGGAGGCGTCAAAGGCCGGGTTCTTTCCCCCTGTCTTGAGCGCTAAGGCTGCGCCTGGGCGCAGTTGCGCTGTGCGCACCCGCGGCGCCCAGGTGCACTCAGTGCCGCTGCCCTTCCGCCGCGCAGCTACAGGAGCGGCGTTTGAAGCCTTTTTGCTCTCCTGCCTCCCCCAGTAACCCCAGGCGCGGGGGCTGCTGAGAAGGAGGCGTCAAAGGCCGGGTTCTTTCCCCCTGTCTTGAGCGCTAAGGCTGCGCCTGGGCGCAGTTCCCAGCTCGGGGGGA
>NW_009259054.1:807515-817133 GCF_000687185.1 Egretta garzetta
CCCCATAACACTTTTGCGGTGCGAGGGCATCGGCGCCCCTGTGCCCCTTCTGTACGGCACGGCCCCGGCTGGTTATTGCTTCATGGAGTCGTTTAGGTTGGGAAAAGACCTTTAAGGTCACCAAGTCCAACCGCTTCGCTTGCCCGAGGTGCCTGTACGCCTCGGTGACGGGCGGTAGCGAGGGGCAGTTTCCCCCCTTGCCTCCTCTGAGAAGGTGTTTCTCACCTGTGCTGGCATTCACCAACGTTCGAGGTTTATAAACAAAATACATGCTGTGGTCTTTTTAAGAGGGCAGCTGTTTCCGATGTTACTCGCTTGTCTTGCGGCAAGGCTTCAGGTATGAAAACACTTCAGGTTCTCCGCCCAGGAGCAGAGGCAGGGGATGCTCTGCAGACCCTGCCGTAAAAGAGGAGGAACGATGTGGTGTGCGCTGCCAAATCCCCTTTCCTGCCTTGCACTGCGAGCCTGTCCCTTTCGGCTCTGCTCTGATAATTATTTTATTACTGGTTTTGTTGAGTCGAAATGCACTATTAATTATACAATGCTTTTTCAAGTGTTAACACTTAATGAAACTACTTTTTTTTTTTTTTTTTGCAAATTATTTGTTTTCCCTTTGTTTTGGCTGAGTCCTCAATGTGTCTAAAAGCAAGAAAGTTTGCGGTCTGGCCCTTCACTATTGATGGGAGCCAACTTGATTACCTTTTCCTGGAAGGAGGGTGTTGTTAATAGATCTCCGGGATGGTTGGGTTCCATTAGGTTTCCATAATGTTAAAGCAACACAAATGCACCTCACTCTTAACTTCTGCAGTAGTCTCCAGGACCCATTCCAAAACCATTCAGGCTGGTATTTCTGTACAGTTACAAATATAACAAATTATTGCCTTGTCTCTTACAAGAAAGAGTAACTTGTTTACCAGGAGGCCTGTCCTACCGAAACTTAAACCCTTCAAGTCAAGAGAATCAGCCTAATGCTGTGATAATATCATCTAGAATACCCTATACTTTCATAAAAAGGTGTTACTTGGCTTACAAGAGATTTAATTAAGAAAATATAATTAACTAGTTGATATGTGGAGCTACGGATAAAAGTGAAGCCACTATCTCTTTATTAACATTCACTTACATTTTGATCATAGCATTATTCAGTTGAGAATCTGCTGCTTTTTCCTTTTGCTTTCATGGATATGTGGCTATGAGATTAAATAGTAAGAACTTTTTTTAAAGTGGATTGTTGAATTATGTTTATCATTTAACACCTTCATGGGCTGGAAATGTTTGCTTTTGTACAACTTGGGAATTAAGTCCATATTGGTAAGTTTATGTGTTTTGTCTCTTTTCTAGAAAAGTGACTTGATGTAACTTCTCAATGACCAAAAATATCCTCCTGTGTTTTAGCAGCCTGTATTTTGCAGTGAATGGGGTGGAGGAAGGTAGAGTTGAAGGAGGATTCCTTCCACACGTGAGCAATTCACAGTTTAACCACTGAGGACAAGAAGGCAGCTGTGTTACTCTTTTTGTGCAGGGTGACCAACCATAATGGCAGTTTTTATTAAACAGACCAACATAATCTTTATTAACCTTTTTACACCTACTTTAAATTTGGGGACATTCAGGCACAGTAGCCCATATGGAAAGAAAAACTTCCTTTCCAGTGGATGTGCATCGGATCTGTAAAACTATAATAGGAGATACGTAATGAACGCCTCTCTAGTATTGGCACTTTCTCAGGAAAACATCATTTGGACATCAAGAATTGCTCGATACCGGGTGTAAAGTAGTATAAACAGGGAAAATCATTTGATGCATCAGTGAAAATAAGGGAAAATGTTTAAAGACTGTGACAGCTGTTTGGCAGTAACTTCATTAAAAGAAATAAAGTGCCCTCCTCTCCAAGAAAGGATACAACTTCAGCCTAATTCTGTATGCCATCATTTTGGTATTGCCCTGATGGGAAATGATCCTTAAACTTTATTAGTATTTCTGTTTGTTTTGGAACAGAATACAGAAGGGGACACGGGTTCAGCTTCTGCCAAAGGCAGATTGCTCTAAGTCACTGAATTAATGTACGTACATTGCAGCAGTTATAACCCAGCAGGTCATTCCTAAGAAGTATCCGGCGTTCAGCAATGTACATCAAAATGAAGAGGGGCAGAAAGCTGCAGAGCTTGTGTCGCTCTGAGGAAGCATGCAAAGATGCAAGGAGAGACGGTTTAAGGCGTGGAAACTGGAAAGAGAAAGTGGATGAAAAGATAGAGCCTCTTCTTCACTGTGCAGTGAAGAGAGAAATTTGACTTTTATGCTTGTATTTTTTTGGAGCAATGATTGGATGTCTTTGATCAGATTTAAATCTGCTATCCTTTCCCTTTGTTTCAGGATGCAGAACGATTCCTCCAGATTGATTGATTATTTTTTTGGAGCAATGATTGGATGTCTTTGATCAGATTTAAATCTGCTTGCCAATTGGTGGCAGATAAACTACTGGATGCAGTTACTGAATATCAAAGCATGCAGCAAACTGCATGGGACAGCTGTTACGGTAGTAGAAGATGGCTGAAGTAATTTTAACAATGGCTAATGTTATTAGCCTGCTGGAAGACAGGAAAAGCTGCTTTTTGTTTTCATCACCACTAGGATATTACAAGAAGTTAAAAGAATATGCAGCGATGGAAAGAGAAAACAATGCGGTAGCATGGGAACTATGGGCAGATTTCTTTAATTATTTTCAAACAGGCATTTCTAATCAAAAGAAAACAAAAAGCCAAGTATGCTGTCTTGTTTGGAATACGGTGACAGCTGAGCAATATATCAATAGGGATCATATTGGCTAAATATATTTGGACAAAGTATGACATCAAATGTTTAGAAGGGAAAGAAGGATTTTTCTTAGTCACAATCAGGCTAAAAGAATGTCAGAGATCCCCACTGATTTCAGGTTTCAGTAGCCAAATAATGTAATGCTTAATAGACACAGGACATGTTTCCAAAGTACTGTGGCTGGTAATGAAGGAGTAAGTCATCACTACAATTAATATTCAAAAGATTTACCAGTAGGGAAGACCTCTGTTGCTTAATCTAGATCAGAGAGCGGGTCATATTCCAAACACTTACGTCAAGAATGGTAACGCTGCATGATAAATAAGCATCACATACCACAGAAGTAGAAAGAGGCTGGCAGCTACAGGGCATCTTTCATCCTCCACTCAGAATGTGCAGGGGAGAGATGGCCAGCCCAGGAAGCCGCAATTGCAGGGCTCTGGTTGCTCAGCAACAATTCCAGCTTTCTGACCTGCATATTTGCCCAGGCGTAGCAGCAGTGTTGTTTCCAGAAAGGTTTAATTTACCGCCGAGGAATAAATTTCCCTCTAGACACAGTGGGAAGGTGTGCTGCGTAGGCACAGGCTGCTGGCGCACACCCCGGAGAGCCCAGGATAACCTACAACTTGGCATTATTGCCGCTTTTGTGGAGTTGAATGGTTTTGGCATTTGTTTATATAGTATTGAAATTTGAAATCCGTATTTGCTGTAACGCCAAATGAAAAGGGAAGTGTCTGGTTCTTGGCAAAGATAGTTCTGTTTCTGTTCTTGGGTTTCTGAGTAGAGGTTTGAAATTCCTGAAGGGTGTTGGAGTGAGGGCCTAGCGTTGAACAGCACGGCAGGGGACGGCACTGTGTGCACTGTCTGGCTCCGTGCAGTCGGACTGCTGATGCCGAAAGGCTGCAGCTGGTCCAGTTTAACTGCACAGCAGAAATGGGCATGATAACATCAACAGTTCTGGGAAATAAAAGCATGGCTTGCATACTGTTGTGTTTCTGGGATACCCACTGGTTTGTACGGCATTATGAGTAGTGGATTAAAAGTGACAAAAAAGGCTAAAGGCAGAGAATGACACTTGGCATTGCTCATGTCTTCTAGGGTAAAGAAGGGCAGGCTGAGTTACAGAAGAGTCCTTGGGGGCTCTTTCAGGACAAAAAACCCCTTCTTCCTTTCCACACTATTTTGAGTACAGATTTGCCCTCAAGTATTTACTCCATTTGTACTCAAATCAGTTGGAGCTGCCTTTCCTGCTTGGCTGAAGAAACAGAAGTGAGGTGCCCTCTGTGAAGATGTTGGAGGTGTTCAGGACCCCTACAAAAGCTGAAGACAGTGCTGAAGTATCATGATGAAAAATAATATATCAGTATGAAGAATATTAGAAAGTTCAGGGTTCTGAAGCAATAAATCCTTCATGATATTGAATATTGAGCTGTCTTCTAATCTGTATACTGCAACAGCTTTTCTCTCGTGGTTCCCTTGCTGCTGTTCTTGTGCCTTGCACCCATAAACCTGACAGAGTTGGTATGGCAGGTTGAAGAATGATCTAAATTGCAATTTTTATAGTAACTCAAATGATTTTACATTTATTAGCAGAACACAAGAGAAGCTGATATTTTATGACTGAAATATGTGACTCTAGCCTCTGCAAGTTGGGTAATAGTGTATAAAAAAATGTACTGAGTTTTTCCATAGCACAGATGAACACAGCAAACTTAAAGGACCATCCGATTTTTACTACAGAAAAGTGCTTTATTTAGCAGAGATTGGTGGGTGGAGTATGCAAGCTACAACTGCTAAGGGATTATGAGAGCATAACTTGGATGTGCGATCAGGTGCCGGAAGTTAGAGGGAGTAGGATGTAGTTCCTATTTCATCACCACTTGATACCTAAAAGATTATATACCAAACCCATTTTAAACCTCCAGCATGGGGAAAATAACATAAATTCTGCCTTTTATGAAGTTCATTTGGCATGTTTTAAGACTGGAAAATGTGGAAGTTGGGACTTCTCGTGTATGTTTCTGAAAATCACTAGTTTGAAAAGGAAATAAAACTCCCCTTCTTCCTGCTCTGAATTGTTTTTGGTTTTCAAGGTTTTTGACCCCTTCAAGAAAAATGCTAGTTATATGTGGTGAATTGTTTATTAAGATAAATTAGGTCAAGAAGCACAGAACTCCTCTGTATTAAATCACTCAGTTTACTCTTATTTTAATTTTCTATAAATTATTTTAGTGTGTTGTACAAAGGATGTATAAGCGAGTTCATGTTAACAAGGATTTATTAGCAGGATTTGTAATTGGTGGCTTACATTGACTCTAGTAGTGAAAGATTTTTTTGGGGGGGGCGTGGTGTGGTGTGGTGTGTGTTTGAAATAAACAACAACAGAAGGGTGGGAGGGAGAGAGCAGGCTCTTCCCAGTGTGGCCACATAGAGGAGTGATGGATCCCAGCTGAGCACCCAGCTGGGCTGGGCTGGCCTCTGGAGCAGCATGTGGTGATGATACTGATGATGACTCTCTGCCCTGTCTTTCCTTGGGACCTGTTTGAACTCCCTCTTGGTTGTTTTTGCTGAGTGGAATATGCTAATCAAATGCAAATGTTGCACATTGGTTGTTAAATCTCTGTGCACATCTATTATCCGGTAATGTTTACCAAGGATCTATATGACTTTTCTATTTTGTTATGCATTATGTTTGGTTTTCTGTAATGTAAACTAAAATCTTCAAAGACAGAAGGCAAAGAAAGGAGAAAGTGAGGAAGGGTGATCCTTATGCTGGTGGGTTTGGCTTCCTGTGAGAAGCACCGTAACAAATGGTACTCTTGGGGTTTGCAGGTGCAAGGCCCATGGGAATAGCAGCACAAGCGCAGTAAAGCGGGGGGGTGGATGGACGGACACCAAAACCTGCTACAGAGGCTCTGGAAAACACACCCCTGGCAGTTTGGGTGCAAGGTTACAAAGCTGCAAGCAGCAGGCCTTTAGCATCAGTGAGGGGAAAGCACCTACAGGCACCATGCAGTGATACGTTTTTAGATTTGTTGAAATGTAAAAGCTGATGTTTAAATCTACTGAAATACATCAAGGGATTGTTACAGCCTCAGCAAAAAGGTGAGCTTCTCTTTACATGTGGTGGGGTTATTGTGTTTCCCTTGCAGATGATACCAATTAGCCTTTGGACAGTTATTTAACTGTGGTGGAGAGGGAATTCCTACTAAAAGCTGAGATTTCATGAGCGTTGGTTTAGCTGCGTGCAGGCAGTGCAGTAACTTCAGAGAAAAATCTTTTGGAATCTTGTGTTCTAAAGAGCACTGTTCCAAGAGTATTCAATTAAGAGACTTCTTTTAAAGTTTGAGAAAAATGTGAATAACAGGGGTTGGATGTTAACTTCCCCCTGCCCTGGCCCTGAATTGCTGCATAGCAGTCATAGGATCATACTTGGAAAATGGCACTGGAAGTGCTAAGTAAAAGAGGAACCTTGATACAGTGGTACGCTAGGGAACAGCCTCCAAAGGTGCAGTAGAAGTAGTAATTGAAATATTTGGTTAATTAATAAATAAATAAACCTCCAAAGGCTTAGAGCAAGAAGGGCCTTGTTGGAAGATGACTGATTTCAGAAAGAACCAAAGACAAAAATTTTACTAAGCAGAGAGGGGGTGAAAAAAATTAATTACGCTGCAAAAAAGAAATACAAATCTATGGCCTGTGATTATTACCTTATTATTTCTCTAAAGAGAAAAGGTATGAAAACAGACACTACTACTATGTTGGCTGGTTGGTAAGTGTTATGTTTTTCGTGCCATAGCTGCTACTACTAAAACTTGCCAAGAGGGTGTTTTTTGTTACTAGTGCAACGACTGGGTAGCTTAGATTAAATATACTTTGTTGCTGCCGTTCTCTTTCTTTGAATTTTTATCAAACTTAAATTGTATGTAAATGAATAGGTAAAGTTGCATTAAATGGAATCTTGTTTGGTGGTAAATAACTCCAAGTGTATAGAGTGAAAAATATGTAAGACTTTCTTAAAGGCTACTTGGAAGTAAATGTTCGTTAAGAAGGTCATAACCTTATTAAATAAAAAAACCCACTCCCCCCCCCTCACTTACTACATTTTGACATGTATGTGCTGAAGGAATTAATTTTCTTTAATTGTACCTGTATTAGTAATTTAAGGGGAAAGAGAGGAAGCAAGGAAGGCATTTTACTTGCAATGTTTTCAAACTAAAGACTTCTTATATGAGCTAGTAATTCAGCTGAACAAATAGCTCTTTCTGAGTTACTGTGGAAGAAGTGCTGTGAAATGTCTATTTTTAGCTAACGCATATAGCTCTTTTCCAAGATGGACTGGTAGGCCCATCTCAAACTAAGGTTAGTAGGAATGATCCACAGGGCAACTGGAGGTTTAAATAATTTCCAAATGACTGGAATGAAAACACCAAGCTCAGCATAGCTGCTGGAGTGTTTTAATGAATGTGTTGCTTATAATGGGGTGATAGAGTACGGTGGAAATACCTTTTTCCTTGAAATCTGTAAAGGTATAGCTATGTTGTGCACAGGTTATTTGCATCCTAATGGCCATATGGTCCAACTTTAAGGTTTATGGCTGGACTCGATTTTAAAGGTCTTTTCCAACCTAAATGATTCTATGATCCTACAACTTACCCAATATGAGTACAGCATGTCTTAGATGTATAGCTAGCATCTGTATCAGCAGCATAAGATGTGATTTTCTCATGACCCGTAGGTCAGATGAGTTGCTCGTGTGAGCTCAGTGCAGCTGTGGGTGGAGTTTTAAAAAGCTCTAGAGCAATTTGGTTCAGCTGTGTCTGAACAACTGTAATAGCTGTTGATTGCAGTAGAAAAGTACTGCTAAACATGTGTAGTGAAAAAGCCTGAATTCAGCACAAGTAATCAAAAACTTCAAAATGTTGATATTACTTATTAAGAGGGACATAAAAATGCCATCATTGGCACTATTTTACTTGCTTCTGTATGGATCCAGCTATGCTTCTGGTGCTAGCAACTAAGCTTATGACAGATTTGGGCCATGGAGCAACTTGCTCCAAATGACCTTGTCTGATTGCCATTGATAGCCAGAAAAAAATGAGTGTTTTTAATTGACAAACATTTTTGTTCATTTTTCCATGGGAAAAAAAAAAATCTCCAAATGGATACTTTGTTATTAATACTAAGCTTCCCAGAAATGTCCCAGGTTAGTACAATCAAGCTTTCATTTATTGATTTACTTATTATCTTATGTAGTTTGCTTATTAGCAGAAAAATCAGGTGTGAATCTTTAAAGCTTATGCTGCTGAATCCCCTTCCAGATAAAGTAAATAAAGAGCAGTAGAGCAGAGAATAGGAACCACTACGTCACTGTCTTCACTTAAAAGGGTAACAAAGCAGCTTGTAGAAAGTATCTGTAAAAGTATTTACTACCTCAAAGAGAGGTAAATGACACAAATAGTCTGTTCGCCCAGCTTGCCATGCTGATCTGGCAAATCTATATCAATTATATCTTGTTAGGCTGCATCAGTAGAGGGAAGCTATCATCCTCGCAAATTTAAAGGCAACAATCTGGAAGTTAATATATTTATTGTGGGTATGTTGCTAATCAGTACAAATACATTTTTTTATCTGTTTAGTGATAACTTTAGCAAAAAACCCCAAATTTTTCATAAATTTGTATTTCCTAACCTGATTTGCCCCAAATGGAAATCTTTTAATTTTAGAAACTTGTCTCTTTGAATCTTCTGTATTTGTTAGACTTGGTGTTGTCTTAGGCTTGATGAAAGAGAGAAGTTTTAACTAGTGATCCAATGGCAAGTCCTGGAGATCCTTCTCGGATGATGACCCTCATTCCATAATTCAGCATGCTCAAGAGCTACAAAATGTGGCTGATGTTGTTTAGACTGTAAAGTATTTAAAAAGTTGTGGAGCAGAGATGTGATCCAAATCAAAGCTATTAACAGTTCTTCAGCTCTTGGCTGTAAAGGTGACGCACTATTTCTCTGGGCAGCTCTGATAGCCCTTGAAAACAGAAAAGCAAAAGCAACGTTTCCGTAAGGCACGGTTGTTCAGGTTGGCATGGCCTGTTTACAGCCTTTTGGAGAGTCCGTAACTTCCAAACATGAAGCAGACAGGATGGAAACACAGCTTGGCTTAGCACTGCATGCTACATGGGTAATTAGCAATTCTTTACAATAGAACCCATAGTTATTTGTGCTCTTTTCTTGAAGATAAATGCTTCATTTTCTGTACTGAAATTCTGCAGATGGCAGAAAGTAAATGTTTCGTGGCTTTCTAGAAAATACACAGCACCATCGTCTATTAGCATTGAATTGTTGACATATGCCACGTGGCATAAGACAAAGCGATCTTTGGAAATACAGTATTACAACTTCTGCTGTTGTGCTGATTAAGAAGTTGATGTTTTAGTTCTAGGATGGATAAGGGTGTACTTACAACCTTTATGATGATGTACGAACTAGTCTGCAGGATAATGTACATGTCATAGAGTGAGATTGTCAATTCTTACAGAGAAATGGTGAAGAACAGCGCATCTTCAAGGAGGTTCCTGCAGAAAATGTGCTTAGACTCTATTAGGAACAGAGGCATCTATTTCAGGTGCTGTATAATTTAGCAATCACTCTGATAGAGTAATTCTCAACATGAATTTTGCCATCATGGAGCACCTTGTATACTACTTACTGCTGTAGAGATTACAGATAGGTTCACACAGTGTTCATTTTTTCTTGTTGCTGAACTGTTATCACAGTAGTTGAAGTAAACCTAATTTTTATCCATTCC
>NW_009259054.1:817251-851258 GCF_000687185.1 Egretta garzetta
TTCCTGCTTAGACAATTCGGATAGTCATAACACCACATATTAATCCTACATATGTGCTTGTGAACTTGGAACAAGGAGGATGTTTACAACCAATTAAAAATAATACTTTCTTAAATGCTTCCTGACTTAGAAATATTTGCCGTCACTTTGCTTCTTAATAGTGAAAGTGTATTTTCAATATAAAAATGAATGGATGTCTAATACAGAACATGTGGTCTGATGAGAGATGATATAATCACACTTAATGCTAGTGCATTTGTACTGAGCTAAGTGGACAGATTGTTCCTTGCTCCATCAAGAGACATAATGAAGCTGCAGAAAAGTATCTGTGAAAGTTCTATATTTAATGCAAATGACCAAAGTCTGGGGACTCGAGTATCAATTAAAAACACTCAAGTACCAGAGACCAACTTATTAAAAGTAATCTTCTGATGGCTTTGAAATCAAATGTATGATTAGGCCTTTTCTTCATCTAGATGGGAAAAGCCTTGCAGAACAATTAAGACAGGAAACACATCCCCCATACTCCCAATATTATCTATTCCAGGACTTGTGTCCTCTGTGGTGATTGCTGGCAAGCTTCTTATGTCACTATTTGAAAAGTTTCTATCTCAGTTATTTCTGTGCTGTTGCAGAATTCTGATTTAGCAGCTTTTAGTAGCTGTGTAGATAGCAAATGTAAGGCAGAACTAGGTACTTTGTTTCAAGAATGATACTTCTTAAAAAAAAAAACAAACAAACAAACACCTGGAAATAGTTACTGGTAAGATACCAATGTGATCTCCTGAGGCAGTATGATTTGGAATCCTGAATGGATTGAACAGATTAGTTGCAGTTCTGGAAAGGTAGGTCAGAGCAGAAGCCTAATTTGTTATAAAACCTCCTGTCTGATGGCTGACACACTTTCAGTATTGCTGTTTGGATCTGGTGTTCTAAAACCAGACATAATGTTAGGCCTTTTGTACAACAGGCAAGCGAATCCCTTTCTTAGGGGTCAAAAGGAATGTTAACTGTATTTTTACTATGAAGTGTACATAGTGATCTGGAGGCATGGTTAACTTGCTCAGTGTGAATTCAGGGCAGTGGGAAAACCCTTGAAGTTTGTGGCAGAATACCTGCAGCGCAGTATTTTAGTAGGCAGGTGGATTGGATTTCTTGCATGGAACTGCATGAGCTGGGATTTTTTATCTTGGACAGAGGACTTATTTGCATTTTGTTGAAACTCCAAAACGACTAGGCAACTGGAGGAAGTTAAGCTGTATTCTAATTTAGGTCTCCCAGAGGTGTGACAGTTTTCAAGTCAATTTATGTTTTGACTAATATTTCTCTACTGCTATGTAGAGATACATGGCCATAGGAGGCTCAGTTGTTTCATTGTAAAGGAAGTGGTAATAATACTAAACCAAAGCAAGATTTTATATGTAACTGGAGCTAAAGAAGAGCTTAAACTTCACGACCACTCTGAGTAACCTTTGGGTTAATATGCAGTTTGACCTGGGAGGTGTTCCCTTTTGACAGTATGGAAAGAAAAAAGGCATTTAGTCTGCCCTGCTGACTGCTGAGGCAATGGTTCTAAGCTGGACTGTGAATTCAACTAAGAAAAAAACCCACACCAGTGAAATCTTTTAAGAACTGGTCCTTGAACTTTTGAGGTATAAATTAGCACCAATTAATGAAAAAATATGGGGTTGGATGAATGTGAATCTTTAGAGTTCGCTTTTAAATGCATGACTTAATACTAAAGCAGTTCTGATTTAATCATAAAAATGCTGAATTCAAAAATACGCTGCCAAGTTAATTAATAAGAACACCCTACCATAGCTTCCTGGTGGGGCCTGCAGGGAAGAAAACCAACTTTATTTCTAAGGTTAAATGAGCAAAAAGTTAATTAGTCCATGAACTGTAATTACAGTGATGCTTTGTTTGCTATGCAACAGCTTGAATCTTTTAATTGTTTAACGCTAGACAACAGCTACTGAATACCATCGTTTGCGCTTTCATTGCAGATGGTATCGGTGTTGTCTCCGTATAGGAATCTGAGAGCTACTTTGCTGTAGGAATGGCTGGAGAGTGTGTGTGTGTGTGTGTATACATATATACGTATCAAATATTGCCTGTATTTCTAACTATAACGAAAGACTTGCTGAATCCCCTTTATTGACATAGAGTGCCAAGAACTTTTGCAGTGACAGAGAAAAAATTGGGGCAAACGAGTGGGTGCTATAAGAATGAAAAAGTAGGTGCCACTGCTTTTTTATTTGAAATGTAATCTATGGCAGTTTGAAAAGTCCTCAAGACTGAATTGTTAATTGGTAAACATTGCTTCTAAGGGAAGTAATCCTCAAGAACTCTACTCAAAAGAGAAGTCCAAGTCTTGGATTCTCTTCCATAATAAACCTTGGATTTGTTGGACCTGTTTTACACTGGAGGCCTGTATTTCTGCTTCAGAAATGTGGGAATGAGAGGATGAGCACCTCGGAGATAGTTTTCTTCTGAAGGAGCGGTTTCTCCCTTTCACAAAAACCTTGTTGACTTGGGAAATTAAATTATTTGAGCTGCCTCTTAATTCTTTATTATAAAGCCTGTTATTTTACCTAGTCAGTCTTCCTCATCAGTTGTTTCTTGTTCAGCTAGCCCCGAAAGTGTGCATTTTGTAAGTCAGTGACCAGTCCTCTGATACTGATGCAGAGTACCTCGCATTAAGCAGTTTTGCTCTTTTGTCTTTGAATTCCTTTAGAATTTTTGGGTGACTACCCATCTGATGCATTACTTACCATTAATTTATTTTTTTTAAATTTTTGTCAGCTTATAAACTTGTCTTCTGAGTCTTAATGTGTTGCTATTTAAGTGGGAGGTTCCTGTGAAGGGACCACTGAACTCTTCTGCAGCAAAAATGTATACAAATTTAGTAATCTTCTGTGGCATTCTTGCAATATTATGATTTTTCTTGAAGACATTCTGTGAAGTTTCCTACTTCTGTGATACACTGTGAAAGGGACCTCATTATCAGCACTTTTTATCTCTTATTACCTGTTATTCAGACTGCTTCATCTTGCCTTACTGCATCTTTATCTAAGCTGTTGGGGTTTGATTCGTCTGGATTTTTTCCATAAAGTTGGTACTCCAGCTTTTTGGAGGATACCTTCTTGCTTGTACTTTACTGTTTAGCTCTGCTGGCTGGCTTATGTTTTCTCGAGTCTTTCTTGGTAGAAGCTGTGCAGTTGCTCTGCATTTCCAGTATGGTGTTCTTAAATAGTTTGTGTGTTGTCTTCAAGGACTCTATTCTTCTGACTGCTGCTTTTTACCTTCTTATTTTTAGTGGTTCCTCATTTTGAAGTAGCCTTTGACTGCATGGCTTTTTTTTTAACTTTTGTTAGTGCTGTGAGGAGGTTGAATTTTGTTTTATTCTAACACTAAGATTTTGAACGTGATATAGTGTCCTTTTAGGGACCAAGGTAGGAGTCACTTGCCTTCTTATTTTTTTGAATAAACTTTCTATGGCTATGAAATGTTTAAAAAATTTAGTATCAGCATCACAATCTGAGATGGTATTTCCCTAGCATACATGGAGACAGCTTAAGTTTCTTGATGATGCTGTTCCCTGCCATGGGGGCCCCTCTCATCACTGTCAGCATGTCACAGTAAATACTTCTGTCCTAATCAGACAGTCAGTAATACCATTTGCTATATCTAGCTTGTTTATGACTGAAACTTCATTCTGTTGGGCTTTGGTTTGCTTGCTCCTGGATTATGGGGGGGTTATTCTGCTGTCCATCCCTGTCTTCTAGCTATCCCCAGTTACCCTGGGGATGACTGATCGTGCTATTAGAGACTGAGGCAAAGACGACATTGAGTACCTCAGCCTTTTCCTCACCCTTAGAGGAAGTGTTCCCTCTTGCATCCAATAGAGGATGGAGGTTCTCCCTGGCTGTCTTTTTGCTGTTAATGTATTTGTAAAAACATTTTTTATTATCTCGTACAACAGTAGCCAGATTGAGTTCTAGCTGGGCTTTTGCCTTTCTAATTTTCTCTCTGTATGACCTAAGAAGATCCCTGTACTCTTCTTGGGTTGCCTGCCCCTTCTTCCAAAACTGGTCAACTCTCCTTTTCTTCCTGAGTCCCAGAAAAAGCTCCTACATGGTAGGTTAATTCTTTAAGTAGTACTATCTTTCACCATCAAAGGCTTGTTGGGTAGCAAGAGGACATTATTATAGGTTAAAATCTTAGTCATATCTGTTACCGCATCAAACGAGTAAGATGAAAAGAAGTTGTATTTTTCAGCTGTGATAGTGGGGGGTTTTTTTGTTTACTTGTTTGAGCTGAGATACTAGGTGACTGACAAACTGTACACTCATTAGGTGTTTAAGACAAAAAGCATTTTTTGGAATGACAACACAAATGCCTATTAATGTAGGAAGTCACCAAATGTGCTGTTTTAGGTTTTCTCAACAAAGCAGTTAAAAATCTTTGCCTTAATTAAAGGTATTAAAGCCTCAGTGTTACTTGACTTTGAAAGCAGCTCAGGGTAAGAAAGTCCACTCTTAGCTTTGGTTGTTATTGCAGTTGTATGAGAGAGAATGCAGCAGAATAGGATAAGCTTTTCTTTAAGTTCCTCCACTTCTGTTCAGTGTAGTTTTTCATCTGTGATTCGTGAGTGATCATCTCCATAAAGGACAATTTCAGTTGCCAAATTATATATATAGACTGTATTTTTTGGTCTTGTAAAAAATAGCATGAAAGTAATGTACACTTTAAGCTTTTAACCACTAGATGGTAGCTAACTACTATCGGTCATTACCCGTGGTAAAAGAAACCTCATTGCTGAAGCTGTGCAGTGTAACACTATCAAAAAAAATCTTCTGACACTGTGGAATGAACTTTCATAATTCCTAAACTAATATTATAACTTAAAATTTTAATCTGTAAAGTTTTAATCTATAAAGTTTTTCTCTAATGCAGTTGATTGTGTGCTTCATGGTTTTAATGACCTGCGTAGTGGTGATTTACCTCAGATCTGACTTAATGATTTGCAGGGTGCTGAACATAGTCAAGGCTATCCAGAGACATGTGACAGACTTAAATTATTCTGAGAATGCTGTGTTATAATACTAGATTGCATATTCCCCCTAATGTATATTTTACATTATTAAAAATAATGCAACTTCAGCATGGATATTACACTCCTGAATCATCTGGGGAGGAAATGTATTCTTCAAATCACAGATCTGATTGTGGATCGCCAATAAAATAAAGGGTAAAAGAGCAGGGTTTTTTTAAAGTTGATTAAAAACTGCAATAAGACTTTTTTTTGCAAATGATAAAAATGCTTTTCTAAGTGTTAAATCTGGTACTGTGATAAAACAAGGAGCCCTTGTTAAGTTATTGATTAGATGGCCCTGCCTTAGCAAGAACTGTTCTGTTAAAAAAATCTTTAGAATGAACCTGGTTTATGGGGCCCATTTGCATAGCCATGATACACTATTCAAACTAATGCTCTTGTGGATCTAAAGCAAATTCCAAAAGCAATATTTTTATAGCAGTTTTGGGAGTTATCAGCTATACCAAATCTCAGGCTGAGCATTATTTGGTTTTCTGGCTTGTAGGGCAAAGAATTGGTACAGGTGATAGGAGTCTTGCCTATAGTTGCAGACCAAAAGGTTGCTTCTTAGCCTTCTGAGTTGTTGGTTGTATTAGTGGTGTGCTAAATTGGTTCTGGCTTTTGATATGAGGACAATACTGACCTGACAGTGGCAGTTAAGTACTATCTCAACCACTTCATTATTTTCAGTTTTTCTTTTTAACACATAATGAGGTGGAAGATCACAGGAAGTTGCTTTCCATAAGCATCAAAAATCTTTCCAGGACTCTAACAAAGATCAGCATAATATCAGCAATAATAAAGGATAATATCACCAGTAGCAGCATAATAAGGCTTTAGTAAAGCCTTTTCACTGTTTCCCACAGCATTCTGCTGAGAAACTGGCTGCCCGTGGTCTGGACAGGCATATTCTTTGCTGGGTAAAAAACTGGCTGGCTGGCCAGGCTCAAATGGTGGTGGAGAATGGAGTTAAATCCAGTTGGAGGCCAGCCACAAGGGGGGTTCCCCAGGGTTCAGTTCTGGGGCTGGTTTTGTTTAATATCTTTATCAATTACCTGGACGAGGGGATTGAGTGTACACTCAGTAAGTTTGCAGATGACACAAAACTGGGTGCAGCTGTCTGAATATGAGCCAGTGGTGTGCCAAGGTGGCCAACAGCATCCTGGTTTGTATCAGGAATAGTGTGGCCAGCAGGAGTAGGGAAGTGATCGTGCCCCTGTACTTAGCATTAGTAAGGCTGCACCTTGAATACTGTGTTCAGTTTTGGGCCCTTCACTACAGAAAAGACTTTGCGTTGCTGGAGCCTGTCCAGACTAGAGCAACAAAGCTGGTGAGGGGTCTGGAGCACAAGTTTTATGAGGAGCAGCTGAAGGAACTGGGGTTGTTTAGTTTGGAAAAAAAGGAGGCTGAGGGGAGACCTTATTGCTCTCTAGAGCTACCTGAAAGGAAGTTGTAGCGAGGTGGGGGTTGGTCTCTTCTCTCAGGTAACAGGTGATACAATGAGAGGAAATAGCCTCAAGTTCCTCCAGGGGAGATTTTGATTGGGTATTAGGAAAAATTTCTTCAGCAGAAGGGTTGTTAAGCATTGGAATGGGCTGCCCAGGGAAGTGGTTGAGTCCCCATCCCTGGAGGTATTTAAAAGATGTGTGGATGTGGTGCTTAAGGACATGGTTTAGTGGTGGACAGGTACGGTTGGACTTCATGATCTTAAAGGTTTTTTCCAACCAAATGATTCTATAATCTAGTACTGTAAACGCAGTCAAAAGGTTCTGAGTGAGAGCTGACTTAGGATAGGATATATTACAGCTGCAAAGAGGTTTTCTATGTAAGTTAATGAGTTGTAATTATTTGATATTAACACACATATGGGTCCACTCCATGGGTTAGATTATTTCCTGTCATGATTGCCAGTGAATTTTGCCAGTCTTATAATTAATTTAAAAATGCTGTATTCCAAGTTACTTAAATGACTCAGATTTCTGGAGTTTGTTGAGGACTGTTTCTTTTTACGGATGATAAATGAATTGACAGAGATGCTCTGCTGGGCTTGCCACTCACCAACAAGACATAACACGTTGAAGATGTGGAGGTTGAGGGAAACCTTGCCTGTGGTGATCATGAGGTTGTGGAGCTTAAAACCCTGAGAGAAGGGAGCAAGACAATCAGTAGTGTCACAATCTTTGACGTCAGAACAACAGATTTTTGACTTCTACAGGGATCTGGTTGGCAGGATCCCATGAAGGACTACCCTGGAGGGAAATGGGACTGAAGAAAACTGGTCGATCTGCAACATCATCATCCTTGGAATGCAAAGACATGTCACTCAGTGTGTAGAAGGAAGAGCAGGCCTTGCAGAAGGTGTGCATATCTGAGCTCAAACACGCACACAGCTTTCATAGAAGGTAGAATCAGGGATGGGCCACCCAGGAGGCATATAGAGACAGTGCCTGAGTGTGCAGAGATGGAGTTAAGAAAGCTACAGCTCAGCTGGAGTTCAAACTTGTGAGGAAGAAAATGAGAATGGCTTTTCTGAGTACACTGGCAGCAAGAGAAAATGTGGGCCCACTGCTTGGTATGACAGCAGCTGAAGCAACAAAGAGCGTGGGAAAGGCTGAAGTCTTCAGTGCCTTTTTTACCTCAGTCTTCACTAGTTGGGTTTGTCCTCTGACCGTCCAGGTCTTTGAGCCTTCTTGTAGAGTGTGTGGGAAGGATTACCCATAGTAGCCAAAGACAGCATTAGGAAGTGCCTAAGCCTGTTGAACATATGGAATTCCATGGGAGCAGATAGGATGCACCTGAAGGTGCTGAGGAGGAGACCAATGTCATTTTGAGGCCTCTCTTACCTTTGAAAGGCCATGATGATGTGGGGAGGTTCCTGATGACTGGAAAAAGACAAATGTCATCCCCATCTTCAGAAGTGAGAAAAGGGAAGTTCCAGGGAACTACAGACCAGTCAGTTGCACCTCAGTTCCTGGTAAGATTGTGGGGCAAACTGTTGTGGAAGCCATTTTGTGGGACATGAAGGACCAAGAAGATGATTGTGAACAGCCAGTATAGATCTATCAGTGTCAAATCCTGCATGACCAGCCTGATTGCCTTATATGATGGCTAGCTATGTGGTCAAGGGGAAAGCAGTGGTGATGTTCTTTATGTTGACTTCAGCAAGGTGTCCCACAGTATCCTTAGAGTCATACTGGTGATATATGGACTGAATAATTATCTGATAATTTGGGTGGAAAATTGGCTGGATAAGTGGGCTCCAAGTGGTACCAAGTCCAGCTGGTGGCCAGTTGCTAATGGTGTCCTTCAGGAATTGATACTGAGGCTAATACTCTTTAGTGTCTTTACAAATGACATGATGGGACAGAATGCTATCTCTGCAAGTCTGTTGATGCTAACAAACCGGGGTGAGAGGGTGGTATGTGGAGGGCAGGGCTGCTATTCAGACAGACCTGGACAGGCTTGAGAAACAGGCAGACAGGAACATAAAATGAATTCAATGAAAGCAAATGCTAAGTCCTGCAGTACAATGGAATAACCTTGTATGACAGTACAGGCCAGTGGCCAGCTTGCTAGATAGCAGGTTTACAGAGAAGGTCTGAAGGGTTCAACACCAAGTTGAATGTGAGCCAGTAATGCACATTGCAGCAAAGGCAGCTGACCACATGTGGGGCTGAAATAGCCAGCAGGTTGACAGAGCAAGTTCAGTAGTGGGTCACCAAGATGGTCAGGAGGCCAAAGTGCTTGATATATGAGAAGATACTTAGAGAACTGTGGTTGTTGAGGTCTAGGAAGAAAAGCAGATTAGGAATCACAGACATCCTGCAAAGAATATATAATATTTAATAGCATGTTTAATTTTGAGAGAAGGCAGTGAAGGGTTCAGAGAAAGCTCCAAATGTTTACTTTTTTACTAAATGCAAATTTTTTCAGTCTTATTCTTTCAAACATGTATACGTAATCAGATTTGACTATAGTAGGTTGGGAAAATAGTATGGAAAAATAGATAATGCGGAGGAAATGGTTTTTACTCATACGATTTTTATCAACACTGAGGTTGTCAAGTGATTTTAGACATGATTCACATTGATATGAGTAGAAGCAGAATTATTTAGGGCATTCTAAGCCTGAAATAGCTGTAAAAAATTCTTGTTTTTCTTCTTCATAATATTGGATCATTAGTTGGTTTTTTTCTTGGTGTTTCGAAGAGGACATCAGATTAGATTCTGTCACTGAAATGGAAAAAATTAGGGCTATTTTAAGAAGAAAGTCTTAACGTTCCTTGCTGAAGAAAAATTGCTGTATTAAGCAACCATTGTACAACTGAAAAATAACTGAGGCAGAATGTGCTTGTATAAAAAATATGAGCAGAAAACTCAGTAATTTAGTAGTCTGTAGGTAAGAGCTATTTGAAAGCTGCTTGACTGTTGTTGCTATATATTTAAACAGTCATCTGTGACAAGGAAACAAAGATGTCTGTTGACATGAGGATTACTTAAGAAGGCTAAACACAAATCAGAGAAGCGGTTATAAAATTTACTTTTGCAAATGGTTATGGTGCCCTTGAGCATGATGAATTGTATGGAGCAGTGTTTGTATATAAACAATATCACCTTAACAACACTGTGGTTGGTAGCAGCAATTTTCAACTCCTAATCTATAGGCAGTAAATTCTGATGGTTAGAGACCTCTAGTTTCTAAAGCAGTCTGATTTAGTTATCAAGGTATTTAAATGCACATTAGAACTGAATTTTAAAAAAGATACAGAGCTAAGGTTAGTTGTTGCTGGCTTTTTAGGTCCTTATTGTATTTTCTAGGGTTTTTATTTTGGTGTTCCTACAGATGAGGAATGAAACAAATATCAACAAAAGGTTGGGGGGAGAGTTCAAAATGATGAATCAAGAACCTTGCTGGTTTAAGGCTTATTGCTGAAAATAGTACTTGATGCTTATATCGAATAGTACAATGTTTAGAACTGGAAGAAAGCAACTTTGGAAGCAGAGCGTTGGAAGAGTTATAAAGGTAAGGAAAACTGGACTCTGGACTATAGTCTAAGTATAGTTTGAATAAAGATGTGCATTGGGGGGGGTGGAAGGAAGAGAAATGAGTGTTTTAAGATGGTGTAAGTGGATGATACTGGTTTCACAAAATACTCTAATTACATGAAAATGGATAAACTATGCCTTTTAAAGGAAAACATAGTATTTGGGATAGGTATTTGTCATAAGAGGTAGGGGAGTTTTGTGTAACTGGTCTTGTTAGTTAATTGGCAGGGTATCAATAAAGGCTTAGTTGCATGATTTGTTTTGAAAGGTAAATTTGCACTGGGAGATATTTATGCATTTGGCTACTGGCACTTGTATCTTGTCCGGATCATTGCAGTGGTCTGGTAATGGTATAATTTCACAGATGTTGTACTGGTACAATAAAGAGCTTGATGCTAGATTTGGCAACAAAACAGGGGTGGGCTCTTCTCAGACTTGTAAAATGGGAACAGAATTTTGAAGGCATTGATGGGAAAGAATAATAAAACACATAAGTCATTAAGACCCTTAGACTGATTTTAAAAGCTGGTTATTTGAACAAACTGTTCTGGAGTTAATGCAATGTTATAACAAATGTGGGAAAGCTCTGACGGATGTTTGAGATTTAAGAGTCAGCTAAGGGGACTGCCCTGTTTCTGTAGGGTGTGTGTTTTATGGAGAGGAATGAATAAAAAAGGTGTGTGTCTGTTGAAAACTCGGGGAGCTTGGAAAGTGTAAAGTGGTTTGCAGTTTACTTCTATGTGGAAATCCATGAGCAATGCTTATGCAATATGAACCATCTTAGCAAGTTAAAGGAAAGATGGAGGAATGCCATGTTGGTTAAATAAGTTTTGGATAAGACAGTAAATTAACAGTAGAACACTCTTACTGTTTTTTGACTCTTTACTTTTTTTTTGACTCTCTTACTCCTGAGCTTCCCAGTAAAGTTCAAGTGTATTGCTCATCCGTAAGACTTTGATCTGAGCGTGTCTAAATTCAGTAACTCACAGTATTCTGACAACCGAATGCATCATTTGCTGGATAAACTGTGTTCCGGAACAAGTTTTAACTTGTGCAGTTATGACTTGCATAATAAATAACATTCATGCTAACTCTAGAGTGTCTGCAGACACATCAGCAACTGCACTCTGTAATGGAGAAGTTGGCAATAGTCAATATTTGGTTTCTGAGGCTATTTTTTCAAAAGAATGACCCTGGCATCTCTGACTTCTGATCTTTTAGTACCTTCTGCTTAAATATATATATATATACTTATATTATCTTGTAGTAGTTATAAAACACTTTTTAAAATTAATTTTAACTTAATGCCCATTTGTTGCTTCAGATTGATGGTGTGATGATTATGAGTTTAGGTGTATATTAAAATGGATTTAGGATTCTCCCCTTTATTCTGCTTCAGGAGCAGATATCTACTGAAATTGGTTTCCTGTGCTAAATTTTTGGTATTTAGGTATTAGGAATTTTAAGGTTTTGTGTAACATAAAACTAGTTACTTGTTACTAGACTAATCATCAAAGAAGGACTTTTCAGTTAATTCATTTAGCTTTGGGCTTGCAGAATCTGTTGTGGGACTGTGTCATATGGCCTTTCTTACCTTGGTAACAAAGAAGGGGGAAAAGAACCCAAAACTAAAGGTGGCTGTGTTGCTGTACTTTAAATGAAGAACCGAGGTAAAGCTGTACCATATACAAACTTGGACAATCCTTCCAGATATCTAACTGAGAAATCATTTATCTCTTGTAAATACCGTTCCATCTTCATCCTCCTACTTTATGGGACATTCCGAGGAGGCTTTGTAATATGACCTTGATCAGAATTGTGGCTGATACTTTTCAGGGTTTGCATGTGAGTGTTACTGCACGTACCAGCAATTCCTCCCTTACCTACATAAATGATAGCTTATGTCTTTTAGCAGTCCTTCCATCTTCAAATCTTACTCTTTCAGTGTTCTATTAAATGATGTTTATTTGAATTGGATAAACCTGCCTAGTTTTTGGTAATTTTTTGTACAAATGCTGTTTGGGGATATGTACTTCTGTACTGAATCCTGCAGGACTTAAAATATACCAAAGCTCCTAGGCCATGACCCCATTGCTGGTTTGAAGCAAGATGTGGGGGTAGTTAAAGTTAGCATCTTAAAGTCCAAAGACTGAATTTTGAAAACAGGTTAGTGAATTCCTTCACTGAAGTTCTGGTTAATACAAAAGGATTGAGGGCCTGAAATGCCCCCATATGCAAAAATTGCCAAAGAAACAAATCTGGAATGGAAATCTACTTGTTCCTCCATGAACCTTTTGCTCAATTATGTCTGATCCTTAAAGAATGGGAGAGTGGAAGGGAAGAATGAGACGTAGAAAGCTGAACATTTTCTTACAATTTATTCTCCGACATTCCTAATCATAAGTAAAGAATATCTTAAAAATTTATTTTTTAAGTAAAATGCAAATGGAAAGTGATATTTTGACCAATTTCCAGCCTAGCTTCTGAGTGTTTTTAAATATTTAAATTAATTACTTGCTATTGAAAGCACTGAAGTTAGGTTACTTCTACTTTTTTTGGGACAACCTAATCCTAGAAGTGAGGCAATGTCTTCTGATGACTGCAACAACTGATAATTTATGATTGGGAACACTTATTTGGGGAGAAGTAGTTCTTGGAAATGGCAGATCATCAAAATATGGAAGCATGACCGGCAGGGTCTGCTCTTGAATTGCACTGTAGCTACTATCAGGGGAAACATGCATACAACTCACATTAATTAGAGAGATATCCACCAGAACAATGCAAGTGCTTTCTAGAAGTGACACCTGATAAATGCAAGTGAATGTCTTAATTTTCATAAAACTATAGCTTTACTATCTAGTTAACAATTCCCTGTTTTCTCTAGGTACAGTTCATGAAAATAATTTCAGTTAACTAGACCTTTAAAGTTTTGTGACATGTTAATGAACGCTCTTGTTACTGGACTTAGACATCGAATATTGCCTAGTGCTATGCGAACAGCTATACACAATAGCTAATATATTTAATATAGGGTTTGAGAGACTGCAATTAAAGGATTGGAAAGCATTAAAAGAACTAAAAGATCAGGGCACGATTGCCCAGTTTCAGAAGAAGGTGCTCATAATTTCAGCCTACATAAACAGCAACTTGTAGAAGAAATGGAGGCTATGAATATATCGAGGACCATCTGAATAGGTGGAGTTAGGGACTGATAACCAATATAAGATGAATACCTTGTGTAGCAATATGTCTGGAGTTCTATGCTGGGAACACAGCAGAGTACAAGAGTAGTCTTTCTGTAGTTTAGGTAAGACAAAAAGAGCTTTTTTGCTGGATTAAATAGAAGCTAACTAATTGGCAGAGTATTGGTTGTATTTTTCTATGTTAAAGTTGAATTATCAGTTGTGTTCAAATTACTGAAACTACAGTTTTTAGGATTCTAGTGTTACTCAGCCCAAAGTTGTTGCTTTCTGTATGTTTAACTACAGGGAAAAATTCTACCCTGATTTGAGAACACGTAGGAAAGGCCAATCCTGTGATGACATTTCACTTTTGGGAAAGTGGAGACCGCATTAGGGAATAAATAGCATAAAGTACATGTACAAATGAACCTGCTACTGCATTTGTTAGGCATATCTGTGTAAAGAACATGATTTTTATGTTTGCCTTTTACATGGAAAAAACATTTCCAGTGCATTCAGCATTTATGAAGGCATGCTAGTAATTACAATTTTACCATATATTTGAAAATTCCTTCAGGAAGTAGGAAAGATATTTACGTAAGGGTATAAAGTATATTATGCAAGTCCTATTGGTTCTGCAGAATCTTGTGGATAAATCACTTGTGCATACTTCATAGAGCTACTAGATTTTTCATAATCACTGGGGAAATAAAGGTTGAATTTACCACCAATGAAACATAATTCTAAATTTCTTTTGAAAATGAAATGATATTGAATCTTGTAATCCGTAAGCACAATAATACCAGTAACTATTCCAGAAGGCTATTTTGTCTATAATGTAATGAGGTGTATTACATATGGGAATTCAATTTAATTAGAAGAGTAGGCATACTGCTTGAAGAATGGTACGATAGATATAGGTAAGCACATTTGTAAACACTTGTGTACCTTGAGGCTTGTGGCTTGTTTTACTTCTCGTTATGTTAAAGAGATAATGTATGAAACCCTAGCTTCCTCCAGCAGCATCTGTCTTTATTAGAGAACACTTACAATATCTTCCACAAAACAAAGATGGGTTGGAATCCTGTCTTGACTTGATGGTTGTATGTGACTAGACTGAAAAGCTGGGACTAAGAACTTAAGGTGTTGAAGATAACTTGCAGAATGATGGAGCCGTACATATAAAATACCCTTTTTTTTCCCCCCTACAGAGCCTTTCAACAAATAAATAATATTGTACGGAAGACTGATGATAGAAATTTTGTACTAAAGCTGAAAACAGAACACAGGAAATCCACCGTAAAATTGTAACAGGGGTCACTTCTAAAAATTTCATTTTTGTGAGTTAGAAACATAAATCACAAGTATGGAAGAATGAGATAGCCTTTACTTTTTAAAATAAATTTTAGAATTTTCTGTATTTTGTCTTCAAAAGAGATTGTGAATTATTCATTGTCTGTTTTGTATTTTATAACAGCAAAAACTCAAGGAAGAGAGGGAGGCTAAACGTGCTCGGCTGGATGGCAGGCATGATTACTTACTGGATGCTGTTGCCTCTTGTGTGAATCTAGACAAAGGAGAAGTAGAAGATGCTATTCTTGACGGTAACCAGGTAATCTGATGAATTTTATAGTGGAGCTCATAGGGTGCCTTAGAACTGATACTACCATCAAGTACTCGGTGAGATAGTTGAGACAGTTGTCAGACTTCGCGTCTGAAATTACTCAAGTCTTCTCACAGAAAAAAATATTTCTCAGCATTTTGTAATTAAGTTGAACAAAAGTGTCCTTAGTTTTAGAACCTGTTGTAACAATACTGATTTTGAAATTTATTAGAATTTCTGCTTTCCAGTGGTTACAGATAGTACAGTAAACCCCATGACACTGTTTAATACTGGATCCACAGCATGAAGTCTTTCAGTCCTTGAATATATAGTGGATACAGATTCAAGAGTTCTGTGCATAGCAGGATGCATGTTATTTTTGTTTCCATTAGGCAGCCACCAGCATTTTTGAGACTACAATGTGATCTAGTTTAGGAAATTAAATCAGGTGGAAACTACTTGACCAAATAGAATGGTTAAGTGATCTGACTGACTACATGAGGGTTAATGCAGGGGCTAAGCAGTTAGAAATATGTATGTTGAGGAAATGGTGCATTAAAGTTGATTGTAAGTATTATATGCAATGGAGATATGTTTTGTGATTTGAAAAGAAATATTTTTTTAAAACCTAGGTAGACAGCAAGTAGATCTTGTTTTACTCCCTGACACTAAAGTTAAATGTGCTTGTGGGTTGGTTGGTTTGTTTGTTTTTTCTTTCCATCTGTGTACGTTCAATTTATGCATTCCCATTTCAGTGCTAATATTGTTTGAGAAACTGAAGAAAGTCCAGTGGAAGACTACAAAGATAGTGATGGGCATAGGACATGTAAAGTATGAGAAGAGGGAGAATAAGAGACTGAGGGGCAGTCAAATAGCCTGCAGTTGCTTGAAGAGTAGTTACAAAGGTGACAGAGCTGAACTTTTCTCAGTGGTTGCAGATGATATAACAAGGGCAGTAGCCACAACTTGCAGATCGGATGTTAAGAGACCCCTCTTCACCGAGAGGGTAATGCAGCGTGGGAATAGGTTAATCAAGTGAGCTGTGTAATTTCTGTTCCTGAGGTTTTTGAGACTCAGCCTAGGCAAAGCTCTGGATGACCTGAGCTGCTGTTGATGATACAGCAACAGCAGGCTGGCCTCAGGATCTCCCAGAAGTCCCTTCCAACATTTCTGTGACTCCATGTGATGTAGGAAAATAAGCTGCGCAGAACACTGTCACACATTAAAAAGCAGAACTTGTTTCAGCCTTTGTGCATTTTTATTTCTAAATGGGTTTCTTGGCAAACTATATTGCCTGAGAATAATTGTCACATCAAGAAAATATTGGTAGCTGTTATACTTGGAAAGAGAAAAGTGCAATAGTTGTTTCAACCTCATCTTGGTGGGCTCAGCCAAGATTTTTGGAATAGCAGTTTACGTGATCTTGGTGTAACTGAGGCCCATTATTAATGGAAGAGGGATAAATGTGGCTTTCTTCCTGCTGCTGGTGATCTCTTCGACTTTTTCCTGCAGTGCTTCCTAAAGGCTTCCTCTGTTGCTATAATGTGGAATAATCGCAGCTGTGTGCTTTCTGCTTTCTGCTAGTTAGCTGAATGGCAGTAAGAGTAACATGGGTGAGGGACTTCAGTGAGGTGCTGCTGCACTTCAGTAAATGAAGAAATGCCCTGTGCCCTTAGTTTGAGAGACGATATACAACATGTACAGTAAGTGGTTTCAGTAAACTGAAGCATGTCCCGGCTATATTCAGTTGTGTTCAGCATGGAAAAAATGAAATGATTCAGTTAAGTGTGTGCTGCTAAAGGTCAAGGCAACTCAGTCATTTTTTTTGCAGGGTAGTAAATGAGCCTGGTATAATTTATTACTGAACAATGATAATGTGATGAGTATTTATCAGCTGTGTATGTTAAAAATCTGAGCAAGTTAAACTTTTCATAGTGGGTATGCTATGCATAAATATGTCAACATGATCTCAAACAGATAGAGCGGATTGACAAATTCTTGGCCCCTGGAGGTCTGCGTCATCTGATGTTCTACTATCAAGATGTGGAGGCAACAGACACAGGTAAAGCAACTTAGGTTTTCCTGCAACATGTTACAATTGTGCTGAGCAAGTGTGCAAGGAAAAAGCAAGCAGTAAAGTTCTTATAAGCTGGGGTTTAAGGCAAGTCAAGTTTGGTCCTACTGGGACATCTGTCCTTGCTTATGAAATGAGGATTCATGAAATTACTGAAGTGCACTTCTGCATATTGCTGTTATGTAGCAGCAAGGTACTTCCTTGTGAACCTAGCAACTCTTGCCTGGGGGATTGGAAAACAGTTTTCCATAGTTAAAAGATGACATTCACACAAGGTGAGCAGTAACAGATGTGCTCTGCCCACTCCCCTCCAGTCACACCGCCAACCTGCCCTAGGAGCCCTCTGCATTTCTTGCCACATGACCGTCCATACAGGCACTCCTGCCACATAATAAATGGCCTCAGGAGGCCTGTGTTATGGTTAGCAGGGCCATTACCCCAGAAGTCTCTTCTGCTCATACCCCCTTCCCTTCCCCAGTGCCCCCATGTTGCCACACTTCTGGGGAAGCCTCCTTCTCACTTACCCTGCAGGCAGCTCAGGACCCCTGTAGCAAGGGCATCCTCCCTTTTCCCATGGCTTCTGTCCCAGAGTCTCCAGTGCTGCTGCCGCTGGACTAGCCAGGCCCCCTGTCACCTCTGAGACCCTGTGATGGGCTGGTGGCAGTTCATCTAGGGCAAACAAGCGGGGTGTACAAGACGGGCCTCATAAATATATCTGTGTATATCTGTATAAATATATGTGTTTATTCATAGGTGAACATATACCTATATGAGTGAACGACTATGTATTTATACTTCATATATTTTCAGTATATATGTATGTATATACCTAGAAGGTATGAAAAGACTGTTTAATATGATATAAGCAACTTTAATTATTAAAATTTACGTGTACATAGGAAATTAAATGAAAATACAAGCTCAACCACCAATTTAGAAACCTAAAAAACAAGTTTTAACATGCCTGAGTTGAAGTGGTGGAATTAACGTTGGAGAGTGAGAGAAGGGGCAAAGCCTGGGAATCTGATCAGAGCTCCCCTCAGCCACCCCCGAACTGATCAGATGATCCTACCTTATAATTGTGGTGGTCTTTGGTCTTCGAGATGTGCTGCTAGATGTAGGCAACACAGAAAGCTGGAGGAAAAAAAAAAACCCTGAAATTCACAGCAGCATGCGCATTGAGTGAATAAGCAAGAGTCTTCCAAAAAGACCATGGCACTGGAGGGGATAAAACAAACCAACCAACCAACCAAAAAAAAAAAAAACCAACAACAAAAAAAGTAAAAATAAACTGGTGGTGAAGGAGGAGAATATAGGTGAGTGTGGGATGAAGCGGGTGTGTTAGAGGCTGCCTTTGCCCTCAGCCGTGAGCGCACAGGTAATTGTCACACGGTCACAGTGCGCCGCTTGTGCTGTACGTCTTTCCTTCTTAGGTGGGGCAGTCTGTAAAAGACTGTTTTGTGCTGATCGTTCTGGGGCTGTGATTCTCGGGCTAACAAAGCAAAAATTGCGGCTATAGCGGTAGCTACTAATCAGTAAAGTGACAGGAATTTTTATGGTGTTACATACATCTTGTTGGCAAAGGCGCTTACTACACACCACCTCAAATGGCTCAGATGGCTTTCTGACCCTGATGTGGATCAGCGAACACTTCTGTTAGGGCAGAAGGTGACCCCATGAAGGGTACCCACAAGATATTTTGTGCCCCTACAAAGCAGGACACTGTGCGTCTCTGAGTTCAGGAAGATGTACTCCAAAGCCCTAAGGGGTCATTTAAAGGCTGGTTTTATGCCCACCCTCACATGCAGATTTTCTGCAATGTTTTAAATGACACTTTTAACGTGCAGCTTAACTTCTAGCACTGTTTTCGGTAACAGTACATCTTTTCTAAAGAGACTGCAGAGTATACTACCTACTCCAGCTCCACACAAAGTGGGATGACTGTTGCTGGCCTAGCCTCTGTAATTACTGAAGTACAAGGATAGTGCAAGTTTATGATAATTGGCAATAAATCAAATTAATAAAATTCTTGGAGTCAAGGCTGTTTCGTTGGTGACAGAGCCCTTGATGTACTTCTGAGGTAAACAAAAAAGACTTCTGCAGGATCTGTGGTGAAAATGGGGAGGAGGAAAGGTGATGGGAAGAAAAGGGTGGGGAGGGGACTTATGGGTGGCCACCTGATCCAAAATAGGGATCTCTGGGGCAGATGGTCACATGCCTGAAAGGAAAAGGGGTGGAGCATGTATCACTTTTTGCAAATTTTTTTTTTTATATTGTTCTTTAACTACTGGTATCAACAATTTGCTTTTTCATGTTTTTTATTGTTGCAGCATCTCACTGAGATGTGTGTGTGTGCACATTTTAGTCTGAGGAGATGCTAGAAAGCTAGTAACAGAGACATAATGTGGCCAAAAACACCATTTAAGAGAATTATTTTTTCCCCACAGACACTGCTACTTCCTGGTTAATCCCAGGCTGTTGGTAACGCTTGTGAAACATGGGAGCAGCATGTTATTGTTGGGGGAATAAGAAAGGATAGGGAATTCCCTTGTAGCTCCTTTATTGGTTTATTGTTAGTTTTTCCCCCAAAGAATCTGCTGTGGCCTCTCTCTCCTTATTTCCAGAGGAATTTTATTTCTTTTTTTTTTTTTTTTTTTTTTTTTTTTTTTTTTTTTTTTTTTTTGTATGCTAGATTTAGGTCTATGTGCTCTTAAGGAAAGACAGTTGATAATAGCTCCTCTAAGGTAAACTACATTTGCTGATTTTTTTTTTTTTTTTTTTTTTTTTTTTTTTTTTTTAAGCAATAGAGCATTATCTGCAACTACATGATAGAAAGCCATGTAAGAGGATCTTGAGCCTTAACCTTTGCTTAGAAGGAATGGAGAAAAAAAATAAAAATGAGTAGAAATGAAAAGCTGATGTGAGAATGGCAAAACTAGATGAAATAGTTCTTAGTGTGCCGTGAAGACCCTGGATGCTGCGTATTGCCTGTGGATAGTCCCATGGGGTGGTTCCAGGGGACTGGGACTCGTAGATACACAAATGATGACTGAACTGTTTGTTTAGAAAACTTTTCTTTGAATAAATAATCAGTACTTTTTCAATGTTTCTTTTATTTGAATCTGTAGAGTACTTTGGTCTTCCAGGAACAGGAATCAACTCTCATTTGATAAAGAAGAAGAAACCTAAAGTGTTTGTGACAGAGGGAAAAGAAGTTGCTTTAACTGGTGTATGCATTTTCTTCATTAGATCTAATCTTTTTAAGCCCATCACAACTGAGAATATCTATCAGGTAAGGGCCACTGACTGCTGATCACTATACACACTTTTGTTTCAAATTCATTTTCATCATGAGGTATTTGCTCTCAGCTTGTAATTTGACAGCTTTTGTCATGGAGGAATGAGCAAAAGGACACGGTTTGGCTAAATGAAACACTGGACAAAAAAGGAGGGGAATGGAAAAACTGACATTATCTAGCAGCAGCAACTTGAAGTGTATCATTGCTAGGAAGAAATTATTTTGAGGAAGAAAATTTGACAATTCAAAGTGACAAGGAATAATTAGTCAATACCTAAATAATAACCTGTTAAATTTCAGTAGGCGCTAGCAAATCCACTGAAAAACCGAACAAAAATGGTTTTATTTTTGAGAGTGTATATGCAAATTATATATAAACACATTTTTACTCGTGAAAGACCCCTTAAATCTATGACAGTTTGATGTGAACAGAGCTGGATCAAGTGCTCCAATAGCAATGAGCACAGAGTAAAACGTAGGGAATATGGTAGTTGCAGACAAACTGAGTGCTGAAATAAGAATGATGGGCTAAATGAGAATTTAGTGTTGTGGAAAACTTTCTATACACTTCAAAATGGGAGCTTTTAAGTGTAACTCCTAAGCCAGCAAGTCTTAACTTCCTCCATCTCCTCTAGGAAAACCTTTAAAAGTGTATTTTGCCCAGATAGGCAAGAAATAGAAGAGTAAAGCGTGGATGAGCTGGCTATCGTCACCAGATTATTATTTGATTTCTACAGATATATGCTTTAAAGTCTTATGAGTAACCTCTTATTTTTTTTTATGATTTTGAAACACCTGGCTTAGATTTCAGTCAATTATATACTATTTAACATTTGAAGATTTTTTTTTTTTTTTTTTTTTTTTTTTTTTTTTTTTTTTTTTTTTTTTTTTTTTTTTTTTTTTTTTTTTTTGCTTATTAATACTGGTTGCAAGTTGGTAATTGCAACTTAAAAGTTGTGTAAACCAGACTTCTTCTCAAGTAATGATGTAGCCCTTGGTCAGAGTACATAATACCTTAAAACTAGGTAAGACAAGTCGAAAAGTAACAATGATATGTCTGAAGACACATCTAATATGTGACACTTGTATTCAAGTTGTTTGGCGTTAAATTATTTTGCTGAAAAGAGTTCTTGTGGTACCTTCTAATGAAGCAAAAAATGGCTGGCAGATTCACGTGATTTAAAGTCTTCAGAGTCTTTTTCAGAATAAATAAAAAGCAGATGTTCTGTGATTTGTTCTCTCTCAACCTGGATAGAGGTATTCTTCCTGGACCAAAATCTTTGGGCAACTGGAAGTCAGAATTAACTGTAGTTCGTAATTCTTTTGGTATCGTAAGCCTTTTAAGCGCATGGATCTCTGCCTATATATATATGCCTGTATTAATATATTCAGAAATATATTTCTGATAGCTTAGAAGTGTCAGGCTGTAATAATTTTACCCATATAAACTAAACTTTATAAATACAGGTGTCTCATGCTCTCGTTACATTTTGGAAGTGTTTTCAGATCTTGGTTTCCTCTGTTTTGTATGACAAACTCTGACCATGTGCAAATTTAGCAAGAACTGTGCTGTTATTGCTTGAAGAGCACTTGTACACCCTGGTAATTTTTGAGGTGCTGAAGGCAATAAGAGTGGAATACATGTAATGATGGCAAAAATTTGTTTTCTATTTCAACTTGTGTTTCTTTCACAGGAAGTAAATTTTAATATGCTGAATGTAGGTCGAGATGGCTTACTGTTAAGTGTTGAGCAGCTGATATCGGAGATCTTCATTCCAGCCTTACAGACTATGGACTGTGGCTGGGTTGAATTTAGTGAACCTCAGCAAGCTTCCAACATTAAAAAGGACTTCCTTGGCTCCCTCGAAGCATTTGTTAGTGTGCTATCAGGAACTCAGCAAAGTCTGTTGGAAAAGGTAGTGTGTTCATGTGGCAATGAGAAATTGAGTTAGCTGTAGAATGTCTCTTGCTCTGGAGCTTTTGAATTCACTGCTGTTGTAGAATACTCATTAAAAATTGCTTTTGTTAAACTGAAGGAAAAAAATCCCACCTTTGTTTGTTGTCACCAGTAACTTGCTATATGTTAATCTGTGGCTTGAATGTCTCTGAAAGTTTGTGGCTTTAACAACTCTGCAGCTGATTCTGTTATTGTTTCTTCTGGTGCCAGTTCTTTGAGCTATTAACTTCTTGACTGTTCAATGGCTGTGGCCTTTCTTAAACCAAGGATGATTAATGTATGACACACCGTTGCTTTAACTGTTAGTTCCTGCTTGTGCCCTTTTCTTCACAATGGCTGACAGCACAGCTGCTGGGTGGGTGAATTGTCCAGATTCTGGAGTCCAGTCCTGGCTCAAACCAGTTTAATTTAAACTGAAGTGGCAACGTGAAGTGAGATACCTCACTTGAGGGAAACAAGTTACTTTTTAAAGTTCTTGGATTATTTGTCACGAACATTTCAGCGTTTCAGGTTTTTTTTTTAACTTGTGTTTTAGGTCAATCTGAAGAAATGTGAAACATATGATCTGAAAACTCTAAGAGGACCTTCAGATTATCTGACAGTTGCTAATAGCACAGAAGGTCTTGGAAGAATAGAAGTCTGCATGAAAGGCTGGACCAAACAAATTGAACAGGTGATACACTGGACAAATGTGAAATAGGCAACATCTGTGTATTGGCAGATAATGAGTTTAATCCTGTTGGCATATAGCTACCTTTCTATAAATCTACATTTGATCAATCCCTGTATTTTAAAGTACTGTTGGCATGTTTTGTGTGCTTGTGCTTCTCGATGAGAATATTAGAGAGCTTTTTTCATCTACTAGTAAATGGAGCGTGCACGTCTTTGGAAGCTTAGTTCTGTGTTTTTGATAATCACCTCATCTTTAAGACAAAACATTATACTGCTGGAACCTCTTAATGTGGTTAGAAGTATTGTAAGGTCAGTGCACTTGTCTTAAGTCCAGATAAAAATTAAAAAATGCAGATGAGACTTGTAACTGCATTTTTTTTTAATCGTGGAAGCAGGTCCTTTGTAGACTATTGAGCATAGATCTTAAAGTTCTTTTCAAGAAGAAATGAAACTACCAGTTGAGTTATTGCATGAAATTAATATCATGTTCTTGTGGTCTAAGCATCAGCAATCCATTCAATGTAAAACACAGGAGCGCAGGGAAACAAGTTCTGTAATGTTTGTACAGGCAGACATTAAGGAAGAGGACAGGATGAATAACTTTTAAACTTGGAAAATGGAAGCTTAGTTGCTACCTTATTCTATGTTCTGCTTGTAGAATTTACTGCTAAGATTTTGTCAGGGAGATATGTTTATTTGCAAATTAAGAAGTCAACTCCATGAAAGACTTTTCTTTATTAAAGCTTATACCTCTTAAAAAGAAGAAAGAATATTAAAAAAGAGAAACCTTTAATTTATATATGTATGAGCTTAAACTGGTGGGAAGAATGTATTACAACTAGCTGCATTTCCATAAGATTTACTGTATTTTTCTTTTTCTACTCACCTATTGCCAAATGCGGTAAAATAGTCATTAAAGCGTTTGCTATCATGAGTATTGCGTCCAGCTCTGGAGCCCTCAGCACAAGAAGGACATGGAACTGTTGGAACGGGTCCAGAGGAGGGCTACAAAAATGATCCGAGGGCTGGAGCACCTCTCCTATGAGGACAGGCTGAGAGAGTTGGGCTTGTTCAGTCTGGAGAAAAGAAGGCTACGGGGAGACCTGATTGCGGCCTTCCAGTACCTAAAGGGGGCCTATAGGAAAGATGGGGAACGTCTTTTTAGTAGGGCCAGCTGTGTTAGGACAAGGGGAAATGGTTTTAAACTAGAACAGGGTAGGTTCAGGCTAGAGGTAAGGAAGAAATTTTTTACAATGAGGGTGGTGAAACACTGGAAGGGGTTGCCCAGAGAGGTAGTGGAGGCCCCATCCCTGGGAACATTCAAGGCCAGGTTGGACGGGGCTCTGAGCAACCTGATCTAGTTAGCGGTGTCCCTGCTCAGTGCAGGGGGGTTGGACTAGATGACCACTAGTGGTCCCTTCCAACCCTAAACATTCTATGATTCTATGATTCTATGATTTAGCAAAGCAAGAAAGATCTTTAGTCTAATGAACCCAGATGCCATGGAGACATCTTAGTTGTGCATTATTTTTTTGATGGAAGGATAATTTAGTTTACTTTCGTTCTTGCAATTGCATTACGGGTTTGTGGACTTTAATACCAAACTTAAGAATTTTAGATTTGCTCAGAAACTGGAGGAAGAAGGGAGCCATGTTTTGAATTGCAATTAAATATTCCTTGTTCTTTATTGTAGGAGGGACTGGAAGCATAATTTTTGAGTGGACAGAAGTTTTCATAGCTATTTTTTGCTTTTTGAGAAAGACTTAACAAATGGCAATGTTCATGAGGGCACTTTGTTACCCCTTACAACAGTGAAGAATATGAGCAAGCAGAGGCATATCTATAGTTAAGTTTATAATAACTTATTGTTACATAATAATTCTGTCCCCACATCACCTGTTTGTCCAAGGGACTTGAGTTTGTATTGCCTCTTACAATCATGGCTTCATCCTTTATAAGCAAATTAGCACAAAACCCACCATTACTGGTTTGGATTAAAGGTCCTTTTAAACCAATTATACCTCTCTGATGACAGGCAGAAGAGAATGCTGGGAAAAAGTGTAAAAGCAGAGTAAGCTGATAACAGTACTTCCCACCAGTATTCTCCCAGCCTCTAACAATTTGTAATTCAGAGATTTTGTACGGCAGATTAATTTTTTTTCTTTAATTCAGTAACCTTTTGTGATTTTCTTTTCCATGTAAATTTGTCCAGTCTCCCTTTCAGCTTGTTCAGAATACATAAGGATGTGGACAGAAATTATTTCAATCCACGTTACCCAGCTCAGAGAGAAAAGCTGAATGCACTGAGCTGATGAGAGATAAGGAATCCTCCTAAGTAGTTTGAAGTGTACCTGTATCTGCCTTAATCCTCAAGGTCTTGAGTGATGCATTTCAAAACAGTAAAAGGAGCTGTTTTACCATTTCAAAGTTGTTTGTTTTCACAACTCATTACATTCAGGATGCAAGCTTTCACATTCAGCATTATTACAGATCTGCAATGCATTCTTCTATTTGTTGTGACTGAAGCGTTGTCAAATATTACATAGAATAAGTTACAGCTAGTAAATCAAAAAAATGTTGAGAAGCAAACTAAAGCAATCCTCAGAAAATTCTTAAGTAGCTGACTGCTGATAGTTGGATTACCCCCTGGAGAAGGATCAGAGTAAATATGGTCCTTCCAATTTTTACCTCAACATTTACTGTGAGCTCCTTGTGTCCATATTGCATTAGGGAAAGTATTCTGTCTATGCTTATATTGTGGTTACTAAGGTAAGCATCTCTACCTCTTGTAACAAATAAACTGCTACAAAAGATTCACCTTAACCAAAAAATCAAAGTAGAAAACAGTTAGTGATTCCCAGTGGATTTAATGAAAGCAAAAGGAACACAATTCAGTGAACACTATTCTCAGTGGTTAAAATCATACTTAATAACCTGCAAAGCATGTTTCATGCAGAAAATGTAATTGTCTGTAACTGTGCTCTTGAGATACTACTCCCTCTAACTCAGAACTAAAAAGGCCAAGTAAAATTAAGGTCTCTTGTGTGAGGTGGTGGCTGAGTTAGGTAATTTATCAGGGGAGGTTAATGTGAAGAGTTAAATTATGAATTAATCCATGCTATCCATGCAGACAAAAAGTATTAGCATAGCTTACTAATATTACTGTATGATAAAAGGTTCTTGCAGAAAATGACCAGTTGAGAAAGGAAGCTGATGACCTTGGACCACGAGCAGAGCTTGATTACTGGAAGAAGAGACTGTCGAAATTCAGCTACCTTACAGAGCAGCTGAAGAGCCCAGATGTGAAGGCAGTGCTCGGAGTACTCACTGCTGCTAAATCCAAACTGCTGAAGGTTTCTGTTTTGAATTATAACAGATCTGAAGACTAGAAATGCTCTGCATACCCTAGTTCATTTTGGTGATGTATATAACATTGCTGATGGGGAAAATAATGAAGCATCTTTGGCTTTTCTTTGTCATGCCTTATTGCTCACTTTGAGTAGATAAAGTTTAAATCTAGTTTAACTTATTGGAAAAGACTGGCAATACCCTTTGTCTAAAGGCTAATAATGTACGGTATCCACATGGCTCAACAGAAAAAAATACATACAAATCTTTGAAAAGTTAATTATTAAATCAGAAAAATTGAATTAATGAACTAGGTATTTAATGGAAAGAAAAAAATCACCATTTTTTAAACCTCTTCCTCATGTTACGGTGTCTGTCAAAACTGTCTGTGGGGTCATAACTTCTCACATTGACATAAAGTTAAAGACCCCCTGCAAACACAAAAATAAGTGAATAAAACAAAAAGTCTTGGCTCATCAAAATGAGACATGTGAAAACATATACATGTTTATATATTCATCAAACAAAAAAAGTTAACAGATGATGTCTATATATTTTACAGCAGCTTGACTTGACATGACTACTGACATAACTTGTTGAGCTGAGTGGTCTAAACTAACTGTATGTTCACAGTCAAGTTACTGAAGCAAAACAAGGACCTGTTCCTCAGCTTGGGTAAACAAGTGTAACTCTGAAGTAACAGATCTGTGCTTTCAAATGTGTTTAAAGGCTAATGACAAAACAGAGTGATCTCAAAAATATTTTTCTGAAATGTGTGGTTTTATTTTTTTCAACTTCCTATTCTTAGAACTGGCGAGCACTGGATATTCGCATCACAGATGCAGCAAATGAAGCTAAAGATAACGTGAAGTATCTATATTCCCTGGAAAAATATTGTGACCCGTTATACAATAGTGATCCTGTAAGCAGAACTTTTAAATTCATAACATAAATCTCTTGAGACAGCCAAAATGAATGTATTTTGTAGGATCAGTTTAGAAATTAGACATTTTAAGTATGCATCTTCAGTCTGAGACTTTGTTCAGTTGTGCTAAAAGGGGCCTACTGGGAATTTCTGGCTACAAAATAAAGTACTTGTTATTTTTTTTGCTGTGGCATCTATGAAGCTTTTAGTCTGATGGTGAAACTGGATTCTGCGCTATGGGAGGAAGTGAAAACCTTGCAATCTACAAAAAGAAAGAAAAAAAAAAAAAGAAAAAAGGGTGTGAAAGTGAACCTGGTGCTATGCTAAGGACAAAGGCTGGGCTTTTGTCTTTGTGTTGGTGGCCAGGTCATGCTTAGCCTAACATTTATAAGGCAGTTTTCAGCTTCTTGTATTAGGAAAGCATAAATATGGTTATGTAAATATTAAGGTATAAATACCATAGTAACAGGATGATGCAAGCATGACAAGTAGTAAACAAAACCAGCCAACCTAAAGTATGGGATAGGAGGAAGGATTCTCACTGTCCCATTATCTGCTAAAGTAGCAGCAAATGGTTGCTTTTATTAAACCTGGTTTTGCAACTTGACTGTATGTGTCTTGCTAGTCAGAGAAATATGATGAGTAGCCATGAAGAATCAAAGCTTTGACCATCCTAGCTACCTCTCTCTCTCTCCATAGTTTTTTCCTAAAGTGAAATTGCTTCCAAACAGTGCTCGGGGCAACCATGGTATGGCTTTGTCTCTATCAAATTTCACTTGCTGACCAAAATTTTTCCAGCCAAGACTCTAGTGAAGATTTTCCTCCAAGACTGAATTGTAGAGCTTGGAGGGTGAAGTAGGACAGGCAGCACTGCAGGAGAGGCACAGGGAAATGGAAGCAGAAGCATTAGGAAAACCATGTTTGTAAGGCTCCTGGGTTCTCTAATTAAGTGTTGAGCTAATGTATGGTAACAGAAGTACTGAGCAGCGTTCAGACTGTGTGTTTCTTTCCAGGTGTCCATGGTGGATGCTATTCCAGGACTCATAAATGCAATTAAAATGATTCAGAGTATCTCTTGGTATTACAACACATCTGAAAAGATATCCTCACTGTTTGTGAAGGTCTGTGCTACAGCATGGAAAGAAATTTTCACAGATTTTTTTGTGTGTTGTTGCTTGAGTGAGAGACAGAAAACACAAAGGGACCAAGCAATTGAAGAGGCAGCATTTTGGTCAATTTAATTCTGCTTTTTAAATGTATAGAGAATTGGAAATAGTGATAAAAGTTAGAACTTATGTTACTGTCTGTAATTTGGAGATGTAAGAATTTTTTCAGACTTCTTGAAGATCATGGCTAATATCAACCCTGCTGTGTGGAACTATTTGTTGCAATGAGTTTTGCCTGTGGTGATCTGTTTTTTTGTAGAACCAGCTATGTTAAGTTTATGTAGCCCTTAAACCTCCTTATGATGGCATAAAGAAGGAGTTTGAAGGACAACCTGTTCTTTAATGATCTTAGTCTCATGGGCCCTTGATTTTACTTTTGCTTTCAGAAGTGCCAGTGTCTTATGACTTTGTAGTTCTCAATGTCATTTCAAGGTTGGTACACAGTGTTTAGGATGAGAGTAGTTAATCAACTACATTTTCTGGTGTAATGGTCTGAAGGCTGGATATTGCCAGGAGGACAGTCTGTCTATGTGGGTGGTATTTGTATTGATATTTTGCAGACTTTAGGCCAGCGGACTCAGAGGTATGGGATGAGACTGAAAGGGCACAATCAATTTTGTCTTGAAATGTTTTTTTTTCACAAGGTTAAAACTCCTTTTAGGTTACCAATCAGATGATCACAGCATGTAAATCTTACATTACAAACAACAATACAGCCACCATCTGGAATCAACCTCAGGAAAGAGTTATGGAAAAGCTTCAAGCAGCCATTAGACTTAAGCAGGTAGGTGGGAAGAGCATGTGGAAAACAGAATATAAGGTGAGATTTAGGAGGGCATGATTAGGAAAACTTTATAACATTGCTTCCTCATATAAAATAATGAAGGAAAATGAAGTAACTGAAAAATACCCTTTGGATCTGGAGTGTTTATATTAGTGCTAACAGGTATTTAGTCCAGTGTCTGTTGATCTTCCAGAAACAGGATTTCGATGCTTAGTCTAACTTAACTATGCTTCTAACATGAGAATTACTTGGATTTTCACACCTGAGTTTCTCTAGAAAGTTTCTTCTCATGTGATGAGGAGGGATGTATGATAGAAATGAAAACAGGCGAAGTTACTGAGATGAATATATTCCAGAGAGATCTGGACAAGCTATACCTTTAGAAAGGGTAATTCAGTGAACTGAGAAGAATTCAGATGTTCAGATTGCATAGACTTGTTGGGAAGATAACTTTTATTTAT
The DNA here is from genome assembly GCF_000687185.1 of Egretta garzetta. Taxonomy (NCBI): domain Eukaryota; kingdom Metazoa; phylum Chordata; class Aves; order Pelecaniformes; family Ardeidae; genus Egretta; species Egretta garzetta. Next base: position 846,868 of record NW_009259054.1, read on the forward strand.
TTTGCATATGCTTCCATGACTGTTTTGGGAATTTTTTTTTTCTTATTTCCTTTTTGAACATAGGATCATAGGATAATTCAGCTTGGAAGGGTCCTCAGCAGGTATCTAGATCAACCTTGTGCTCAAAGCCAAAGCAGGGGCAGTGATGAGGTCAAACTTGGTTGTCCAGTCCTTTATCCAGTCCTGTCTTGAAGTTCTTCAAGGATGGAGAGACTGCGCAGCCTTTCTGGGCAACCTCTTTCACTGCTTGACTGTTCCTAAGGGTGAAAGATTTTCTTACATTCAATCAGAACATCTTCTGTTTCAATTTATGCCCGTTGCTGCTTGGCCTCTGTCTGTGGGTTAGTGTGAAGAGCTTAGCTCTCTCTTCTTGATAACCTCCCCGACTATCCCCTGATATCAGAAGGTTCATATTAGGTTTTCTCAGCTATTACTTTTTGATATCTTTAATAATATGTGCGTGAAAGACTAGAACTTTATCCTGACACCTTCTGAAGCAACAAATCTTGCATAGTTCTAGCACAAATTAGTGTAAATTTATATAATGTCTTACCATCAGCAATGAGCAGTATTTGTATGTTTCTGTAGAGATATAGCAAATTATTCAGTGGCTGCAGTAAAATGTGTTGAAGGATTAGGTTTTTAGTTGAGTCTTATTAGTTCCAACAGCTTTCAGAAAATCAGTAGATTAAAAGTAAAAATTTAAATCACTAACAACTTAGGAAACTCTGGGCCCTTTGTATCCATATCTCCAAGTGCCGTTATTAATACATATATGTGCTAAAAGATAATGAACATTGTATTTTAAAGAGAACTACTCTTGAAGGAAACCATTTCAGGCAAATCTGTTGACTGTGTAATCTGACTTTGGGAAGAACTTAATTTTAGCATGTTTGAAGTAATGTTTGTGCCCAGTTAAGAAAGCAGAATGAAATCTGGAACTGCTAGGGAGCCACATTGTAATTTCAGAAGGGTTTTTGTTCTGGAAAGTGATTTTGGAAAATTTGAAACATCATTACTCAATAAAACTGCTCAGCAGACGATCATTGTTTTCAGTCTCTGAAAACTGAAATTGGAGTTGTCATCTTGGTTATTCAGTAAACACATCAAGCCTTGCTATAAAATGGAGAAATGGACGGAACAGAATTTTACTCTAGCTAAGGATGGAATGTGCAAATACAGATATGTGCAGTTCATTCATTTGATGAAACGTGTGATGATGTAATGGTATTTTTGGGTTACTTTTCAGAGACAAATTCTGTTGCTACCTTTACAGTGTTATGATTGTTTATTGATAAAACTTTTACTTGCAATCAAGTTAGGGTAATATCTGTCTGCATAAATTTTGCTCTAGCTGATGACAGTGCCTTTTATTATAATATGCTTGACATTCTTCTTTTAAAGTCATCTTTGTTTTTAGGAATATCAAAATTGCTTTCACAAGATAAAAGAGAAATTGGAACGAAATCCAGCTGAAAGGCAGTTTGATTTTAGTGAGATGTATATCTTTGGAAAATTTGAAACCTTTCATCGACGCCTGGTAAAGATAATAGATGTTTTCAATACTATGAAAACCTACTCAGTTCTAAAGGAGTCTAAGATAGAGGGATTGGAAGGAATGATCACAAAATATGAGGTACACAGTAAATTTTGGATATTCTGTCAGTCTGACTTGAAGTTTAAACAATAAATAATTATGAAAATTAGAAATGGTTTATCGAGAGAAAAATAAACTCTGTAAATTGTGCTAAAATTACTGGGTAATCGTTGATGCAAATATGTGATTGCTGGGGAAGCAAGCACGCAAGGTGAAAAGGGGCAGGCGAACATGTGAAAGATGTTAAAATCAAAGTTAATTGAAAAAAAGCAACAAAATGGGGAGACTTTGTAACGGGAGTAATTGGAGCCATGGTTTTGTGTTATGATCAGGAGAAAAAGCGAGAAGCGCAACATGTCTTTACAAATGTTTTGTGAGCTATGAAAGTGTACTGTGACCAAAATTGCAGGCTGTCTTTATGTCTTGCCCATTATTTTAGGGGTATCTGATCAGTGCCTGCCACTGGGGCTGATTCCATTGCCCTGGTGGTTAATGCTGCAGTCAGACTTTTCTTGCACCTTGGGGTGAAGCGAGCCTCAGTTCTGTTTCTGTGCTGCATAAATACCAACAAACATAACTCTGATTTCTTGCAATAAGTCTTTTTTTTAAAAAAAGAAAAAGCCTTGGACTGTCAGATTTACTTTTCCATTAAGGAAATAGCAAGCTTAATTCCAGCAAAACAGATTATTAGGTTTACTTGAAATCTGTACTCTAGATCTAGAGTACAGTCATCAGCTTTGTGTTTTATGAGGGAAGAAAGAGTTAATTCACAGATTGCTATCTTTAGGGTGAGGGAGGAAGAGAAATGACTTGGCTGGTTTGCTCTGGAAAGCTCTTCAAGTTTATGCTTTTTCTTTCGTAACAGCAAAATCCCTTTGCTTGTTAGTGTTACCGTTCAGGTTTCTTTCCTTGTCCTTTTATTTAGAAGACTGAGATTTGAACAACAAAGAGCTCTTCTAAGAATACAAATATGCTAAATCATGTTCTTTTCCTTCTTTCTTTCCAAGATTAACTTTCTTTTCTAGCAAGCAGAGTCTTCCCTGCTTTTCCTGAAGCCTGAGTTAACTTACCTCATTGTATATCTTTCTTAGTGCAATATCATAATTATGAAATTTATAAATATTAAAATAAATAAGAAGTATTCAGTGTGTGAGGTTTGTAGATTGCTTTTAGAGATCACATGTGATACAGTGGCAGTACAGGCAAGTGTGGCATTCTAATTTGCTTTACCCTGTCCTTTTCCTTTTTGTTATGGACATGAGTAAATCACTTTGCCCTAGTTAAATAACTAGGGTAAAATGTAAGCATTCCATGGTCTGTTCTGGTTTGATTCACTCCTTTTGCAGTCCAGGGTTTTGATTCCTTGACTGTATCCTTCACAGTAGCTGGTTTTCTCTTTTGTTCTCTTCTATAGTCTTCTGAGGAGAAACCTGGGCACAGCTGGAGGTATAGCTTGGTCCAAGACTATTCCACATGGGCAGGATACCTGTGGGCTGCTCTAAATTTTGCTCCCTTCACTGCGCTGTGCCAGCAGGCATCTCGGCAACTCAGGTTGCTGCGAATTTTCAGGTCATGCTATGAAGATACTATTCTGGTAGGCTGGAACACAGACATCTCATTTATTTAGGCATTTGTATTTGAAAAGCTGCCTGTGACCATTAGCCCAGGCTGTGATGCACTCTGCAAACTCTATACAGATAGACCACATTATCCACTGCAGCACTCAAGTCCTAAAGTAAGAGCTTTGTGTAAGACCTGGTTACTGTGAAGTCAATTTCATTTGAGGTGGGGGGGGGTAAGGGGAAATTCTATGTGCTTAAGTAGAAAATACTGCATGGAAGGTTATGGATAGCATGCATAAAGGGCAGAAAGTGATTGTGTTTGATATGGACCATAGCTATAGTTAATGTGACTGATTATATGACTTGAAAACTTTTTACCATATGAAGTTACTATCATAGAATCATAGAATGTTTTGGGTTGGAAGGGACCCCTAGAGGTCATCTAGTCCAACCCCCCTGCAGTGAGCAGGGACACCGCTAACTAGATCAGGTTGCTCAGAGCCCCGTCCAACCTGGCCTTGAATGTTTCCAGGGACGGGGCCTCCACCCCCTCTCTGGGCATGAAGGGCTCTAGGTCAAAATGGTCTCTTGGATCTTCTGAAACTTCCAGCAGAAATAACCATTTAGGTTAAGGAAGGGTTGGTTGTGCGCTCCAGCAGTCTGTCAGCAGGACAGGCACGGCGTAATTTGGAGCTGGAATCCAGAAAATGGTAGAGATTCCCTTTTAATGTTGGAAAAAACAAGGCTGTGGATATACTGGAGCTGTGGAAGGGCTTGGTGTGGATATTGGGCTATCAGCTGCCATAAGCAATGCAAAAAGAAATACAGAGTGTTCCTCAGGATTAACTGATGGCAATAAAACATTTTCTGAATCAACTTTCCACCGGGGCTTTCCCTGTTCAGCAAAACTGGTTGCTGACTCAGAAAACTGGGTATGTTTTTAAAGGGTCAGCATAAATTAATGGCTTGTTAAATTAATTTATTTGCAAGCATTTGTATCAGAGACAGTTCACTAGAGCAAGCTGTCCTTTCCAAGTAACACTGCTCTTCATTGAGTTCCTGAGCTAAGACCCAGCAGTTTGCTGCCTAACGCTTGCTTTCTGGCTTTGTGCAGACCCAACCAGGATTGTGAGAGGCCCAGAAGATCAGGTGGTGAAGAGGGGCTCCATGCCTCGCCTCCACTGCCGGATAAAGCACGACCCGACGCTGAAACTCACGGTCACTTGGCTGAA
>NW_009259054.1:851387-872100 GCF_000687185.1 Egretta garzetta
TCAGGCAGGACTTGCCCTTGGTGAAGCCATGCTGGCTATCTTGAATTACCTCCCTGGCCTCCATGTGCTTTAGCATAGCTTCTAGGAGGATCTGTTCCATGATCTTCTCAGGCACAGAGGTGAGGCTGACAGGTTGGTAGTTCCCAGGGTCTTCTTTTCTACCCTTTTTGAAAATGAGTACAATGTTTCCCTTTTTCCAGTCACCAGGAACTTCACCTGACTGCCATGACTTTTCAAATATCATGGAGAGTGGCGACTACATCGGCCAGTTCCCTTAGGACATGTTGCAGTTCTTTATGCTTTACCACTTAGTTGCTATCTAGGCTTTTCTTGGTTTTCGAGGAAAGGATGGATTTTTTATTTACAGCAAAGCAATAAAATTGAAGTTCAGGTGACCTAATAAAATGGTGGAAGTCTGCTGTGCTGAAAACATGTTGAGCTTCATAGCTGTACTGTGGTAAACTACCAGGGTGTTGAACAGTGGTTCATCATTAGAAATCCTTTAGCTGTGTGTACAGCTCAAGGGAGATGCTGATTAAGATGTACTTTCATTTGAGTGGACAGCAGCTATGTAAGAGAAGCCAGGAATAATAAATCCTGGGCTGGCAATGTGCTGCATCTTACTGTGATTTTGAATAGTCTGTTTTTCAATGGCATCAGTTAATTTAAAGATATGGAAAATACTAATGTGAAAATATTTTTCTATGTTGAACTTTGTTAACTTTTAAATAGAAATAATGAACCTCTGCATGAGAGAGTATTTAATGGGTAACAAATGTCTCTGAGGAAAAGCAGGAGTCTTAAGTTCTATTTGACTTAAACCAGAAGTAAATAATGTAAATGAAATTCATATGGCCATTGCACCAACTTGTTCCCTGCAAACATGTCATTTAAGTGCTTTGCTTATATTGCTCAGCAAATACTGGTAACTAATGGCAAGGGTAAAATGTGAATGTGCACAGCCTGTTGTGCTAAATATTTTGGTGTGGTAAGTCCTTTTGATAAGACATTTTTTTGTGATGATTTTCTTTTTCTGTGAAATTGTTTAGGGCATTGTTGACATGATGAAGCAAAGGCATTACAATTTCTTGGATCAACGGAAGACTGATTTTGACCAAGACTATGAAGAGTTTTGCAAAGACATAAATGATCTTCATGTAGGTTTTATGATTCAAATAAGAATTTAATTTACAGATTAATTCTCATGAAATCAAAAATACCTCTGAGTTACCACCAAACAAATTATGCAGCTCTGAGATGTATTCCGAAATTGAAAAAGTATTCTAATGTAGCTCCACTTCAAAGCTTGCATTTATTATCTAACTTTCAGACCAGTTTCATAGAATAGGCCAGAAAGAGCCTTGAGAGCCTCCAACAAAAGGATTTTTCATGACTGTATTTTATTTGGGAGTTATGCTAGCAAGAATAACACAGAAATGGATGATTTCACTGGGTGAATGGGAGAATAGCACAAGCAAATCAGATAATTCACTTTCCCTTAGTTCTGAACTCACTAGTTGGTGGAAGGAAAGGATATTTGTAGAAGAAAAAAATTAAAATAAATGCTTGGCTTGCTTTGGCTGCCAAAGGGGTAAGGAAGCATTCTTTGTGGGCTCTCAGCGTGGTGGAACATTTGAGGATACAAAAGCTTCTGTTGGTTACACAGCTATGGAGGGAACTTAGAAAGAAAATGCCTTGTAAGTTGGTTGTATTTTGTTTAATTCTTGAGAGAAGAAAGAAAGGGAAAATTGGTACTTATTGAGATTAGTTTCACATAAACAAATTATGGTCTAATATAGTGCATGATAAATCCTGTCAAATAATACATGGTATATTTGAGGTGCATGCCTTATATAGTTCTCTGCTGTAGAATTACTTGCTCTCCTTCAGGATCAATTAAGGATTTTCATGGACATTACCTTTGAAAATATTCTGAACACTGAAAGAGCACTGAGTATGCTGAAGAAATTTGAAAGGTACCGTGTCCTCTCTAGATTGCTAGCATTCTGCCAGGCAATGGAAATAACACTTTGAGGGTGGTGGGAAGGCAGGGGAGCAGAGCAGGAGGCATGTCCTGAAATACAAATGAAAAACAACTCAACCTCCTCTCACTCAACTGTTTAGCTCTGTTAAGGGATGTCTTCTCAGCAGTGTGGATGAATAGAAAACATATTTTTCTTGTATTGGAAAATGTAAAGTATGTGGACTTTGAACTTCATCTTTCAAAATTAGCATAAGTACAGGAATACTTTATGGCTGTTAGCATATTTGCCTCAGCTTTGTCCTTGAACGATGACATTAATTTGTCAACATAGTGCAGTTATGAGAGAGTAAGATGCTTGTATTAGGAAACAGTGAAATTTGTCTTGATAAATTCACATTGTTGCAAAGCAGCCTCAGTCTTTATTGCACCAGCTTTCTTATAATATTCTGTTTAATGGAGTAGACTGCTAGTGGCGGATTGGTTACAGTTTGCTGCACATAATTTTAGCTCAGTGTTTGAAAATAGTGACAAAAACCTGTAGGCTTACTTGGAAACTTTTATCATCTGGTCTAAATCTTGGTTGCCTGGAATCAGGTTGTGATAGCATTTGTTCAAGCTTTAGTGAAAACTCTGCTGTCAAAGTAGTTATTTTCTGAAGACTGCAAGGGAATCTGGAATGACTGTATTTTCCAACAATGCATCAGAAGAATTTCAGAAGTATTGAAGGATTTTTTTTTTAATGATTATTATTTTTCTAAGCAGATTACAAATCCCAAATCTTGGCGTTCATGAAAAGTATCAGAAAGTACTTCAAAACTACGGTCGTGACATAGAAACAGTCTGTAAGATCTACACTAGGCAGAAGCAGGACCCTCCACTGGCTCGTAATCTGCCTCCAATAGCTGGTAAGATCTTGTGGGCACGCCACCTATTCCATAGGATCCAGGAGCCCATGGAGTCTTTCCAGCGGCACCCGGCTGTTCTGAAAACACCAGATGGCAAGCGCATAATCCGCAACTACAACAAAGTAGCAAAAGTTCTTACGGAGTTTGAGGTCATCTACCACAGGGCATGGCTTCAGCAGGTAAAACAGCTGATTTTGGTTAGGATATTTCTTTTAAAAAAAAATGTGGTGGATTTTTGCTGTTGGTAGACTAACAACACCTAGCTTTATGGGTTGGATTGGATTCCTGTTGTTTCAGGCCTCAGTGAAACTCTGGGTTACAGTAGTGTGAAGGAATCTCTGGTTAATAGCAGTAGTCAGGTATGCTAAGCTGTAGACTTAGGATACCTCTTAAGAAATTGAATGAATAAGAAAAGGTACTTTATAAGAAAGTGTTTCTATTACTAAACAGTACCTGTACTGCCTGTAGCTTGATGAGAGGAGTTTTGTCAGCTGGTTAGCTTAAGGTAGAAGCAGACACAGAGGTTTCCTCTGGTCTGCACAATATGGATTTGCTTTTTGAGTGATAATTCATGGGTATACTCTGAGTGAACATACATATGAAAAGCATCTAGTCTCAACGGAGAGAGCATCCCGTGGAATTAATAGCACACTCGGTGCACAAGTGTGTCTTGAGCCTGTTGTGGGTTAACCCTGGCAGGCAGCTAAGTACCACACAGCCACTTGGTCACTTACCCCTGCCCACCCCCAGCAGGATACGGAAGAGGAAAAGAAAAGTAAAAGCAAGAAAACTTGTGGCTCAAGGTAAAAAAGCTCTTTAGTAAGTGAAGAAGTGGAGGAAGAGAGGAAGAAAACAAAATAAATGTTGCAGAGGCAATCACTTGCCATGTCTCCTGGGTAGACCAATGTCCAACCAGTTCCAGAGCAAAAGATGGCTATACCCCCAACCCCCACCTCTCCCTTTTTATTGCTGAGCATGATGTTATATGGCATGGAATATCCCTTTGGTTATTTTGGGACATCTGCCTGGTTTTGCCCCAACCCAACCTCTTGTGCACCCCCCAATCTACTCACTGCAGGGGGCAGAGTGAGAAACAGAGAAGGCCTTGATGCTGTGCAAGCACTGGTCAGCAATAGTGAAAACATTAGTGTGTTATCAGCATTGTTTTGATCACAAATCTGAAACACAGCACCATAAAAGCTGCTATGAATAGAATTAACTCCATCCCAGCCGGACCCTGTACAGAGCCATTTCATTTCCTGTCAACCATTTGATAAGGCAGAATACTTTGTAGTCCGAATATTCTTCGGAAAACATGGTTTACCTTAAGTTCTAAATTTCATTTGACTGATTTTGTACATAGAACCTCTGACTGCCTTCATATTATCAGATGGCTTCTGCAGGGACTACTTTATAGCCTTGAAATCTCTGGAAGTTTCTACTATTCTATTGGCATATTTTTTACCTCCAGTTTTTTTGTTGCCTTGTCAAAGAGCATGTTGCAGAAAAATTGGCCTCAGCCTCTGAAATCTCAAACAGAAGGATCAGAATCTCCAGATGACTGTTTTGAAGCTGGTGGCACAATTAGCAATGCATCTGCCTCTTGTTCTTGGACCTCAGCCCCAACTTTTGTACAATGTGAAAATCTCTGGTGCATCAGTCTTCCCAAAGCTAGTCTTACACCAGACCTGAGACAAGAAGTTCCTGCTGTCTCTTGTCCAATCGAATCTAATAAGATTTCCTGACTCTTGCTTCCCCCTTCACACTTGCATTTGCCATAAAGGTCTAAAGTATCTTCAGATTTGATTGTTTGAGACTGTAAGTTGGAGTGTTTGTGTCAATTCGGTATCCTAAAACAGGAGACAGTTTACAGTGTTAGAGGTTGTATAATATGCTGTTTTCAAACTGTCTTGGCTCTGGTACTGGATATATGTAACTGATGATTAATCTGGTGTTGACTGCCAGTTAGGAATCAAGGAACCTGAAGAGTATTACCTCAACTGTTCTTTCATTATAGATTATGTTCTGGGTACATCAGATCTAAGTTTGGCACTATTGACCTCTGTATAATTGGTCCTTCTCCCAGTCATTAATGAAAATTGCCATTATTGTACTTAGAAATGCCCTTAACTTCAAGTGGTTATTCTGGTAACTTGAGAAACCCAGATTTGATTTCATGTCCTCTTCACAGAGAGCTGGTGTGGTATGTGTATCCCTCATGTTTTATGAAAGAGAAATTGTGATGCTTCAGAAAGTCTTTGGCATTTGTTTGGGGTTTCTGTCTTGGACTCAATTTCTGTTTTGATGCCAGTACTGTGCTGGATACCTGCATTGTCCCAAATACACTGATGACAGCTTTCACTGAATTGTACCTGCTGCTGCTATGTCCTTGCCTGGGCACTTTTAAGATATATTCCTTGTCCCAGCTATGAAGCCTAGGGATCTTGTATGCTTGCTGTGGGGCTACATCTGTCTCCTTTGGCTAGACGATCTAGAGATCAGATTTTCTTACATGTACCATGCCTTGACGGAGCAGTCAAGTACATTTTCCTTTCATCTTTTACAAAGTGACTGTAACATCCAAGGCATCTCTCCTGAACTGGTGCCTTTCTTTATGAGGTCCACTGGTCTGTGATCTGATTCTGATCTGTGCTAAAAGTAAGTCCCTACAGGTTTCTCCTGTAGCAGAGTCAAATCCCTCTTGGCAGCCATATAAACTTGCTGAGCCTTCTCCAACCTTATACTCATTAGGTGGGAAGAAAAGGGGGTGGATTTGAATACAATTTCAAGTTTTTGAAGCGAGCACACTTGCATTGGAAATACATGAAAAGTATATCCACTGGAACATCAATGCACTTGTCTACCAGGTATGGCAAAAAAATATGACTACTTTTCAGTAGTCGCTTCTGTCTTCTTGAGGCAACAAGTGCAGACTTGATGTGGACATGAGTATCAGAGAACACAAGGTGGAGCTCCTGCTCTACTCCTGCTCTACTCCTGAACAAAAGAAAAAACGAGAGGGGGGCAATTATCCTGTGGGGAATACAAACACAACAGAAATAGGGCTGTAGCTCCTACTACTTTTTCTTTTTCTATACAGTGGAAATAGTTAAGTTTAGTGGCACTTTCTGATATCTCTCGACATTTTTTCCCCCTTTTGCCTGTTTGTTACTGGATGGTTACCACTTTGTTTATCCACTTTTTTTTTTAATAGCATCACCACTTCGTTTGTCCACATTTTTTAACAGCGTAAGATTTAAAGCCATTATTTTTGTGCTATAGGCAATGGTGTTCAATTTGGACACATTAAAATAATAAAATACCAGGAAGTGTTAAGGTCCCTGTAATTCTATGATAGTGTAAGATTTGTGCCTTCAATGTACCCCTTATTTCTGTTACCTTAATAATGTAAACTGTATGAAAAAATACATAAATGGGAGAGGAAGAGGTTGATAATGGGAATAATGAATCTCTGAAGTCCAAAGAAGAGTGCAGTAAGATTTACTGGTGAACTTCGCAGAAAAAAATTCAGCTCTTGTTTAAGGCAGCTGTGCTGAGTGACTTTGATGCTAGTGTGTAGTGCATGACAGTTTCACTGACAAAACTTGATTAGATGATTTCTTGAAAAATGCTATGTAAAATGTCATGGTAATACATGACGCAGATGAAGCAAGCAGTATAGTCAACTATATTTTAGACATTGAAAGGAGGTACAAATTTTCAGTGTGTATTCCATGAAAAAAGAAAAAAGTGCAATGAAAGAAATCAATGGGTTATGAAGCTATTGCTTAAAAACAAGCTCCATCTCAATGTAATGTGATGCATGAAATTTGAGAAGAGAATAAAGAACAATAAAATTATGTCAGGAAAAGGACAACTGCAAAATAGGAATAGCAGAAGTTTTTCGTGTAGGAAAAATTTGCATACCTAAGGCATGACTTCTTGGTATCAGCCAAATTTTCTATGTGTGGTGGTCTCATGAATGCTCTCCCTTCTAATCACATGGAGCACAAATGATATTCTAATATTCAAATAAGGCACTTAAACCAATAATGTAATTAGGCTTCCCTTTTAAGAATTTAAAAAATCTATAATAAAGATTAATTTTAGTGTTTTTAAAATTTTGCCCGGAGGTTGGATATAATTAGGAGTTCTGTTAAGAATGGAGTGTGGTATATCTGTTAGGTAGTGGAAAACAAGTGAAAGGAGAAATGAGGATAAGTTTATTCAAAAGGTATCCAAGAATAATTTAGTTCATCAAGGAGGTTGTTTGCAGCCTTACTGCAGAGCGTGCAATAGGCTTTAGGGCAATGAGAGTTCAGTTTTAAGAGGATTGAAGTAAAGTTTATGGCTCTGCTTTTGATGTTGGACAGTGGAATGCAGCTTATGATATCCAAGAACCAACAGAAGAATGTCTGTCGGATAAAGAACAGTTAATTTGATTGCTAAGTATTTAGGTACATACAGATTGTGTTAATAAAGTTTCGTTGTTGATTCCTACCATATTGATCTTTATTGTCAGCAATAGCTACCTGATCTTAGTATTTGCCAAAATGATAGTTATGTCCAAACAAAGCATTTCATTGTCCTGACTTGTTTGATCAGGAATGATGACTTTGTTTCCTGCAGATTGAATTTACTGAAAGAGGACTTCAGACACCTCTCTTGGTAAAAGCTTCAGAAACAGGAGAATTATTTGTGAATTTTGACCCTGAAATATTAACTTTAATCAGAGAAACAGATTGCATGGCTCACATGTGCCTTGAAATCCCACCATTTGCAAGTATTATTCAACAGAAGAGAGACTGGTATAAGAAGATTGTCAACAATTTGCAGGTAGGTTTGTTTTAGTTATTTTTTGTAGTGTACATTAAGATATCTAGGTTCTATAAATATGGAAGAGGAAGAATGAAGATCAACTATTATGCATTAAGAAAACATTGGCAAATCTATTTTTTCATCTTTATGACTGTCTTGAGGGACTTTTTAATAGAATTTCTTGGCTTTGTATTTTCTGTGAAGTCACTTCAAAGATGCATGGGTTTAGGGAAGCTCTGCAGAACTTGGGAAAGAGATGAAGATGGGGAGGAAAGGAGGCTTACAAGATACCTCACTCTGTTGCCTGTTTTCTAAATGATAAGCAATTTATCTCTCATCCAGTGATGGAGTCAACATTGGATACACTTTGAGGGGATAGCTGGGAGGGAGGAACAGGTGGTTCGCCCTTAAAAAGTGTAGAGCATCTAGCAAGTGGCAGCATAGTTCCTGCACCAGTGTTTTACACAGATGTCTGTGGAATAGTTTAAAAAAAGAAGCAGCTAAAACTTCTCTTTGTCTCACCTTTTAAATCCTTTGGATCTTTTTGTCTACCTATGAACAGACAAGGTTCTCAATTACTCAAGATAAGAATTCAAAGATAGGTGTCCAGAAAACTACAGCTTGAAAGGTCTACTTCATTCTGAAATGAGGAAAAAAATAATATTAAGTCATAAAGTTATTGCAAGGATTGTTTTTTGAAAAATATGTGAAATTAGGTCAGTGGGTTAAAGATGCATTAGAAACCAAATACCACATTAAAGTTCTGGTAAGGCTGGTCTAATAAAACTGCTGAAAAGTTCACTTAGATGCATTTTTATCCTTGGGCTTTTTGCCTCCTGGAACATCCATTTAGAGACTGGAATTTGCAACCCTTTTTCTGTCTATGTTGTGGTTTAACCCCTGTGGGCAGCTAAGTGTCACACAGCTGCTCACTTTCTTGCCGCAGTGGGATGGAGGAGAGAATCTGAAGGTTACAAGTGCGAAAACACGTGGGTTGAGATACAGACAATTTAATAGTGAAAGCAAAAACTGCACGTAGAAGCAAAGCAAATTAATGAATTAATTTACTACTTCGCATTGGCAGGCCGGTGTTTAGCCAAGTCCAGGAAAGCTAGGCTGTACCATGGTTACTTGGGAAGACAAATGCTCCCCTTCCTTCTTCTTCCCCCAGCTTTTATTTTTGAGCGTGATGCCCTGGGCATGGGAGATCTCTTTGATCAGCTGTCCTGGCCATGTTCCCTCCCAGCTTCTTGTGTGTCCCCAGCCTACTTGCTGGTGGGGCAGTGTAAGAAACAGAAAAGGCCTCAATGCTGTATGAGCACTGTTCAGCAATAACCAAAACATCAATGCGTTATCCACACGGTTTTGGTCACCAGTCTAAAACATGGCACCATATGAACCACTATGAAAAAAATTAACTCCATCCCAATCAAAACCCATGCAACCTACCAAGATGAACTTCCATATGAAGTAGCACTTGCGTTATTGTAAAGAGCAACAAATAGTGAACTTCTGCCAAAAATAATGAAAACATTTCCCAGTTAATTATTGTTTAAGAATTTAATTGATGTACATCTGGAGGAATGTTCTTAGATTAAGTTATGATAAATATGTGTACGTGAAGAGGTTCAAATCAGTGTATATTAACTAATGCTTTCATTCTCCGTTTATTGCAGAGGATGCTGGCAGAATATAAAAGAATTAAACTGAAAATACAACACCCTATTGAACAACTGATGGCTCCTCGACTAGCAAATGTAGATGATGCTATCCAGCCAGGTCTAATGTTACTGACCTGGGGATCTTTTAATATTGAGAAATACATTAATAGAGTATTTTACAAGCTAGGTGAGTCACTTGCCTCCTTCCATTAGCTTCTGCTTGTTTGTTTCTATACTAATGCAAGCAACATTATTAAGCTTACTACCCTTTATATGATTTGCACTTCATTGACTTATACATGATAGAAATCAGAATTTTCACCTGTCCTGTACTTCATGAAACATCTGCTTTATAACAACACCTTCTTTTTGTTTCACATATTTGTCAAATTTTTATTAGTATGGATGGGATGGCAGTTAAGATTAAACCAAGCAGAAAGTAGTGTGCAAAAGGTCCTGTGTATTCTGAATTCAAAGAATGATAGCTACTTTTTAAAAGAGCTCCGAGGTTTCAATCTTTTCCTTAATCTTGCCTTTTGTTTCTATAACATACAAAACAAGTTCTCAGGGAATAATATCTCATCTCAGTTGGCACTGTCACTGCTCAATAGCTTTTCATATTAAATTATTTTTTTTAACATCAGTCTCTTTAAAAAAACTGATGCACGCACATCTTGGGCAACAGCTTTAGAGAACAGATGAGCTTGTAGTCTTTTCAAAAGATTAGCACAAGATTGCACTGAGATGAGTATTGTTTCTGAAGATGCCAAGTTCCTTTTGCTTCAGCTTAATTACTACATCAAACATAGATTTTGTTTTTTGAAATGATGTAAGTTGTTATAGTGGGAATTTTCTTCATTTGAAATGGCAAATTAAAATGCATTTTGGATGCTAACCTGACATAGCACTCAATTTAATTTTGAATAATACAAGTAGTTTGAGCCTGGGACAGGCACCTTGCTGCTATTTCAATTTCAGCATTGAAAGCTAATTGCTGATAAACTATGAAAATTCTAGTGATTGTTTTCTGTTAACTATTATTTGGCTTCTAACATCTTTTTAGAAGGATAGACATTTCATTTGTCAAAAGTTTCTGTTGCTACTAGGTTCTTCAAGTGGTAACTAGTTCAAGCTATAGGAGAAGAAGTATTCCTGGACCTCAATTGAATTTTAATGTCTTTGTGTTAGAAATGCATATACTTTAAGCTCATTTTATATATATTTATAGTATTTTGGCATACTATATATGGCATACATACTATGCCATGTACTATCCATATCTTTTAGGATATGGATAGCATATTCTAGATAAGCATATGTTATGCAAAAAATTAATTATTAATTCTGTGGTGAACCTTGCCATGAAAGTGTAGGTGTTTGAAGTAAGCTGGTTGAGGTGTAGAATTCATATAAAAGTGAATATGATAGTTTTTTGAAGTAAAAATTTAAGCAGGACTCTGAAAAGACTATTCTTTCAAACTTTGTCTTGAATCTTCTGTTTGCTTCAAAAGCTGGGCTGGAGTTACTGCTTGATCGAGTGAATGACTTGGTTGAATTTCGTATTGATGCTGTCCTTCAAGAAATGCATAGAGTGCCACTCTGTAAGTTGCCAGAAGATGAACCACTGAGCTGTGAGGAATTTCTCCAAAAGACTAAGGTTATTAGATAAAATTTTCATAAAGAAGAGTTCAATGACTTTGAATTAGGATATTTTCCCTTTTTTTATGAGATAAAAACAGTGCAGAATTAATCAAGCGTGCATGGGAAACTGAGCTAAGGAAATCCCCACTTGCTTGGCTGGAACCTTAAAAGGGAAGAAAAATACCAAATGCAAAGAGGTCTGAGCTGAGATGTTCTTTTCTGAACTTATTAATGTCAAGCCAACTACTGCATGATATTTATTTTATGCTTTGATATCACTCAACTTGAATGTTTTTCCTCTGTGATAGTATCTTTTTTCTTATTGTTGCTTGTTAGTGCCTTTAAGTAAGTGAATTGCCCATCTGATGCCTGTGAATAGCTCCATAAGGAGTACACTTGGTTCCCTGGGAGAGTAAATACTATGGAAATTATTGTGTACTGAGTATCTTTGTTAATCTCAAACTCCCCTGAATTGGTAATGGAATGTGCAAAATATACTCAGAAGTACCTGGCTGAAAGTATTCTGGGAAGAGCCCCTTACTTCACCCCATCAAAATACTTCTAGGTTGAAGAGGATTAACTGTAAGCATGTAAACTTAGTTAATCGCTGACTGTATTGACTTACAATACAGTAATGATTAAGCTAGTAATAACATTGAATGACAGAATGATTTTGGATGAGGCAATAGTGAGATATTCTGGCATTTTAGGATATAATATCTAACTTGTGTTTTCTCCTGAAATAAACCTTGCTTTGGAAGAGATTGTAGAAGATCACGTAGATAACCCCCATCCCTAGCCTCTTGTAGCAATAAATACTACAAATTAAAATTTTGTTTCTCTTAGTGTACTTAACTCTTTGGCCTTTCCTCTTTTGGGGCTTGTCACAGCTCAGCTTGTTGTTAAAAACAAAGTAAATCTTAAAATAACATTTTATGGAATGAATGGTATTTTGTAAGCCTCACGATCCACAGGGGTTTTTTTTGTTGATCCCGCTGCTGCTTTCCTGGTAGGGGTAGTATTAAAACGTATATTCACTCAAGTAAAAATATGTGAGAGTGAGCGCAAAAAACTTCTCAGCAGCGTGTGATAATTGATACTGCTTAATGTTGATCTTCTGCAAGAAAACTTGAACTGCTACATAGCAATCACAACACCACAACAGCCAATCAATTTGAGTTAGAGGAGTAAGTGGTATACTAACCCCAGTTATGGGCACAATGAAAATAGTAGCAACATTTGTAAGCTTATTGTAGTTTTTAATTAGAAGGGAATAGAAATAAATTCTATTGCTAACAGGTGTCTCTAAGTTTCTGAAGAAATTGCTGCAACAAAAATAGATATACCATGGAAAAAAACCTAAAGTACTTTGTTTAGAAGTTGCTGTGATATTGCAAATCAGATCTGGCTCCTCTCTCAACTAGACTGAATCATTAGGAAGATCAAAGATTGTGTCTTAAAATTTGGAAATGACTGAATCTTGCTAATGGCTGAATTTTTCCAATTATTGATTTTTAATTAAATGAAGGTAGCCAGATTTGATTAAGCTTAAAGAAATATGAGATAACAAAGAATAAAAAAAAAGTCAATTACAGTTAAAAATTACAGTTGGCTAAAGCGCACTTGGTCAATTTTACCATAAGAATTAAAGAAAAAATACATAATACTTTAATATATTTCCAAATTTTATTAAATCTCATTCTTGGTTCCCTTCTCCCCCCAGCTAATAATTTTCTTGTTTATTCTAATCATAAATACAGCTTTTGATAGATTCTCTCTCCTGTCTAGCTATACATGGGAAATATGATTGGCTAATACTCCTTATGGCACAGCCAAGTAATGTAAAATAGCAATAAAAGAAAGGTTAAATCTTCCATGTCTACATTGGAAAGTTAAGAAAATTAAGAAGTTTTGGAGCCCTTTAATGGAACTATGCTTTGTAAACGTTGATCCATTATATTAACTATGAATGAGTCATGTGATTTAGGAAACAATCCACAGCAATTTTGAAAGACATTTATGATGTCTTGTTTGGCACAACAAGGAATCCAAGACTAAATAGTTTGGAACGAACCAATTTAAAAATAATGTTGTGTTATTGATCTTGTTTTTCACAAATCTGAGGCCTTGGCATTTTTGTTAATAAAAGCTGCTATGACTGTGAAATAGACAGGAAAGCCATCAAGATAAGAACATGTTTTTGTCTTGGTTTGATAACAGGAGCTCTGTATTAAAGGTTCTCGGACTTTACACTTAAAAAGCTCACTGGTGGAAGATGCTGCTAATGAGCTGATTAACATGTTACTTGACACGGAGCTGCAGGTCAGAAAAGAAAGTCAGTTGGTTTTACCCACTGGTGAAATAAGGGGAAAAAATACAGGTACGAAGACTGTATTGTAGTTCTGTGCTTATGTTTCTTTTGCATGCTGATAGTATGTGTTGGGTGATATTGTAGCTTAGCTGACTGAAGTGTCAATCAGTACATACTGTCTGAAGACCTTTGTTTGAATTTGCCTGGATAATGGATCATCTAACAATCATCTATCATCTGCAAAATAGGTCAGTATTATCAGTCTAACTTGCATGTTGAAATGTTAATGCCATAGGAGCAGCTACTGACAGGCCTTGGTTAATTGCTGGACTTCCTAGAGAAAGAGTATAAGAAATAATATCTAAATTTTGGTGATAATTATACAAGTTTGTACTGAGTAGAGAAGGTGGATAGGGGTAAAAGGACTGTTACATTGAGGTACAGATTACAAATTAGTATAATCTGCAGTTCTGTAAAATTTAGCTGTATTTCAGACACCTGTGGAGGTGTTGCTTTATTGTGTTTTCAAGTCCTTAAGTCAATTTAACTAACTAGATTTATGATGTTTTAGCAATGGAAGAGGAAAGAAGATCAAAAAGCTTGACTTCTTCCCACAATTCCAGTGAGATATGGGCTGGACTGTCTCCTCCAGCAAAGAGGAAGAGAACAGATTTAGAAATGTTAGAGGAAGAAGCCAATGAACTGCTTTCCTACTTCAATCATTGTAATATTGATGCCCTTTTGAAAGTCACGCGAAACAGCCTGGAGACCATACGCAAGCGCATCCATGCATCTTCAATGATCGACTTCTTAGGTGGCCGTATTATAGTACTTTGCTTTCTTAGCCTATAAAAATAAATATATAAATGTAATATCCCAGAACTGTATAAAAAAGAGACTCATAAGTAAAAGAGGGGAAAACAAAGGGAGTTTGAATAAGCTGTCTTGTTAAATCACAATTGATAACATGGTATATTTCCAAAGGATTTCTTTTCTGTGAGAGTAGGAATGTAGGCATGTGTCATCATGATGCTATTTCTCTTAAGACTGAATGTACTGTTCTGAAGCTAGATATTGTATTTGGAGCTGGACTTGGTAAGTGGTTACCTGTTTCACTTTGGATTTTACATAAAACTATGAAAAAATCCCAATAGAAAAAGAGGTGTGTTCTCTTTCACTTACTAATTGCCTTCAGATCTTTCTATACATTATGATGGAACACTCTTTTAAAGTGTTTTCTTGTTACTTGTTTTGTTATCAGAAACAAAAATATAGGCATTTGTATTTGGTCTCTATAGCATACTATATTATGAGATTCTAAGGAGTTGTTGTGCTCAATTTAATATGCTGACTGGGATTACAAGACAGACAACAAAATTTTCTGCTAAACAGAGTGTAGCCGCACAGAGCTTGAAGAGGAGCTTCATGGAGAGAAATAGCATGGCACTTAGTTTTATGTCTTGTAAATTACTCAGGAATCTTTTTTCCTTAAGAAATTGCACTCAATACTCAACACTAGGATGTATATACTTTTTTATATCATTACAATGCCTAGTTTTACATCTTTAAAAAAATGTGAACAACCTTTTTTTTTTTTTTCTTTCATTTAGAATATCACAATCCTTCTAAGCAGAAAAAAAATGCTCATCCTATAATTAGGACTAGTATTAACCTGTCTATCCCTAATATCATTATGACACCTTCTTTGGATGAAGTACAGCAGACGCTTAATAAAGCTGTAGATAGTATTGTGAAAGTAATGAAAGGAGTTGGACAGTGGAGTAAAGAGAGAATATCCAAGGTTTGTGTCTTTAACAGCCTCACTTAAAACTAATGTTTCAAAACTACTGCAAATAGAAAATGAAATTTTATTTCTTCCCCAGGAGAAAATGTTAGAGAGAAAAGTGGCTGTGTTGCGGTGTGAGAGCAGAGACAGCGATTCTGATGATGGAATGAAAGAGACTGAAAAGGAAAACATCCATGGTAATGATAAACTCTGACATCACTCAATTTGAAGGTTAGGTAAATGTGATTTATACAATATGTGTTAAAGGATATTAAATGCAAAGCGCACCAAAAGCAGTGGAATGAAGACTTCATAGATTTTAAACTACCTCGGAGAAGAAATAGGATATAATAACAATGCCAGAGCTGCTCTTTGTGATTAGAAACAAGGCTTGCCTGAAGATACTTGTCTTTGTGTGGATTTGAGTAAGGGGATTTTTTTGTGCCTCTCAAGAGCATTGTACTACTTTGGGTTCTACCTGCAGCATGTGAAAAGCTGTTAGGGTGCCAGCTTGGGCAGCATAGTAGAAATTATGAACGAATTTGGAAAACAATTATAGTCATTATTGCTACACAAATGATTTTTTATGATTTGCCAATGTGGTTTGTAACTTGGCATGGTCAGCGGCATCTTAAAACTTGTGCTGAAATTCCTTTAAGAAAGGTAAGATGAACTTAAACAAAACCTGGTGTTGAATAGAAATATCTGTAGAAATTGAAGTATTGGTGGAGAGAGGATTGTGTAGAGGACTGAATAGACTAAAATTTCTAAAAGGATTTTAACTTAATCTGTTTTGTGATCAGACATGGAATTAAGTTATTGAAGGCATTAATTAAATTCAGTCTTGTGGGCATTTGCTAACTAATGGACCTTCCTTTTATCTTTCTTTCCTTTTGAGGACTGCCTATGATCATCTTAGATTTAACCTTAATTTGTATTTCAAATTGTCAATTGTGGTCTACCCCATGTTATTTCAGAAAATAAAAATATTTCTGGATTTGCTCAATGCTGACATATCAGTAAATCATTTAGGTGAAGTGTACAAGATAAACCTTGGGGAGGGGTGAGAGGTAAAGGAAAGATTATATTGGAAAGATTATATTTGAAAGATAGGAGTGGAACTTTTTCCAAGTCTGACAGAGTGTCTAGATGAAGCAAGTTTCCTAAAATGGAGAGGTTTATGAGTTTGTGGCAATTATATTGGCCTCCTAGACTTCTAGTTGCCTTTTTGATTAATAAGAACACTTAGCTTTAAAATGCATGCTTATTGAAAAATAGGTCATTAGGTTTTTTAGGAATTTGCTTGGCCTAAACAGTATGTCTGTACTGAAACTGCTTTTGTATTTGAATCTGCCTTTACAGATAGTGTGTCGGACACAGCGTCACTCAGTTTGTCTGATCCAGTGCAAAGTCAGAACTACTTCAAGAGTGTTGCAGAGAACAAAGAAATTATTAAATTAGTATCTTTACTCAGCACTGCTATTAATTCTACAAAAAGGGTAAGACAATCAAGATGTTAATTTAATATTACTGTCCATAGGATATTAATGTATTACTTTTAATATTCTTGGACAGTAAAGCATTTAAAGGAGTGATTAAACATATAAATGAAAAAGTGTAGGATGGTGGATGGAAAACACGTGGCTGCAAATTTGCAAATAGGCTTTGGAAGTGTAACATGGGTTAAGTGTACCATGTTCAAAAATGTATGAGGTTTTGAATATTACATAAAGTAAAATTTTGTTCTGATTAAAAACATATCTCCAGTTGGTAAAACATCATAAAAAACCTCTAGGTATAGTTGAGTTGTGTGTATTTAATATAGAACTGGTTTAGTACTGGTTTGTGTTTAATACAGTTTTGTTCACATAGAAATTCTAATGAAGCCAGCATGACTTATGAAAGTTTTTGGAAGAAAACTGGCTGTCAGCTTGGCATTTGTAAAGTGCTGCATAGGATTTGCCATGGGAGGTTAGGGCATAGCTTAAGAGATATGCATAATTTCTTTGCCCTTTTCTTATTCTATGTACTCTCTAGTAAACTGCAGGTATTGAATGGATATTTCCTTGGGGAACTGCATCAGTTCCTCCTGGGGCCGGTCCAGCCTTACGATGGAGCCTTGCCAGGTCGAAATTGTTGATTCAAAGGCTTGTCGCTTCAGTGGTACTAAAGCATAGCTAGCACAATGACATAAAGGCTTGTGCTGAAGACTAAGATGCAGTTAATAATGGTGGATAGAGATCTTGGTATTTTGATACTCATTATTTTGTAATTGGAAACTTTTATTGTTTATCCAGGTTTAAATGTCTGCAAGCACTGTTTATCCTAAGTCATGGTGTGGATTATCTCTTATAACAGTCACCTCTCATTTACTTGTTTAATTAGCTGAAGTGATGATGATTTAACTTTGACACTTTCCTGAACTCCTGAGAACCAGAAAAATAATTCTGCTGCATACTCCTTAAATGATACTAAAATCAAAGGTAGCTGAAATGAGTGTAGAATTTAATGTTAACATCACCAATGTCATACATGTAAAAAAAATTTGTCTTAACTTTATTATTTAAGAATTAATTGAGTTACTGCTGTACTTGTTATGTTGGACCCTGGAGCTCAGGTTTCAGTTGCTAGTGGTAGGGAAGGACAAATGTACTGTATCCTAGTCTTAAAGGAATATTTTACTTCCCACTGATTCCTAGGATTCTATTGACTGAAGAATCACTTCATTAGAGAATACTGTAACTGATTTGACAAATTGAATGTGATTAGTATACAATTCCTGGCAAGGCTTGTGATTGCTAATGGAACTTGCTTTAGCATAAATTTACCAGCAGCCTTCTGTTTAGTGAGGTGATGCAACCTGCTTCACTATGGAGTTCTTAGTGTATTCTAACTAGCAGATGCTAAGAAATTATATGTATGCTATACATATAATGCTGAAAATCTTTCTTTGCACTTGTAATGTGTTTCAGGAAGTTCTTACAGCTTTGGAGAGTTTTAGTTGCTACCACCATATATGGCAGAGGGACAAGGAGGAAACCATTGATAAATTAATGATGGGAAACCCGTTACTCTCTGAATTTGAATCTGAAATTCTGCATTTCCAAGACTTGGAGCTGAAAATCAATTCTGAGCCTGAGTACATCTGCGTGGGAGCTATTGCACTGTACACTGGTAGAGTTCAGCTTTCCACTTCTCTCTAGAGACATGTACCTTCTGACTCCTGTAGGAAGGAGAGATGCTGCTTAGTTTTGGATGGTTGAGCTAGGTTAACGGTGGAAAAGATAAAGAGAGAATGGCTGCTGTTTTGGTTGTAAATGCATGCAAACAAAATGCTAGATACAAGGGTATCTCAGCTGGAACTTCTTCCCCACCTGGATACTTCTGCTCACCTATGGGGTGGATGGTAGATGTTTGTGTATCCTTCTGACCCCCATAGATACGTATTTTATGGGAGTAAGATGATACGTTTATGTTGCTTTTCTCCTTGCCTGGCTGCATGTAATGAGACAGTTGAAAAGCCTTTTATTTAACACTGTTAAGTGAAGCGTAAGTGTTGTTACTGACTCCCTTTTTGTCCTGAAAGCCAGGCCTCAGATCTTTACTTTTTTGTAGCTCAGGTTCCACATCACCTAACTAAAATTAGCATACACATTTTACACCAGTACAAAAGAAAGGACAGCTGGGAACTATGATGGACTGTAAGAAATGCGTGCAGCTGATTTTGCAGTTGATGTTAAATCTGAGGAAGCAGAATGTTTTCTTCAGTAGGAAAGAATGTCAACCAAATGTCTTTGATTATATTATAAGGTAAAGAACTAGAGAAACAAGCTGGCTGTTGAAACTCGATGGAGGTGAGGTATTTCTGATATTTAATAAATAAAAGAGACCATCAGGTGTGAGAGCTAAGCATGGGAAGAGGCACTGTGTAAAAAGGAAGACATGCAAGTGAGATCTGCACAGGGAATGAATAGGTAACAGGGTTGAAATTATATCCAGCTAAAATTTTATGTAATGCCTGTGTTGGTATTGATTTTTGACTCTTCTGTTGAGAACTGTGAGGAAGAAATTTGAATTTAATGGCAGAGCTTTAGAGAAATCAGCTGGATTGTTGCAAAATTGAGCAGCAACTCAGCAAGACCTCAGTTTTCTCTCTAAATGTTTGTCACTTGGTTCCACTTATGCTACAGATAAAACTTATAAAAATTAAATGGTTGATGGGCCATTTGATTTCATTAAATGTCAGATTAAACTTCCTGTTTCTTCAGCTTTCAGCCAGACTCTTACTTCCCCCCCGCATTATATTTTTTTAAACATTAATTTTTTAAAAGATTTTAGACTTAGATGAGAATATCAACCAATCTGTCAGTGATGTGTAGGACAGAAATGTGTATAATGGTATATGAACAAGATGAGAAGTGTGGAGTCCAGCCTACTGGAAAAGAAGATACATTCTGAGATTAGGAGGAAAGCAATCCTGTAAACCACTCAAAGGTGTCAATGCAATTGCATCTTCTCTGTACATGGGTGGTTAGACTGAAAAACTAGAACTGGGTGTGAAGAGAACATGTAATGAAAAAAGATAAGAAGTACATCTGAAAAAATATCTACAATATCTAAATATCTATTTATTGTTCAATGGTTTTAGCTGATTTGAAGATAGCACTGAGAATGGAAACCAAAGCCTGGATGACTTTGCTGGGGTGTCATTGTAATAAGAAGTATCGAACAGAGATGGAAGCAATTTTTGCTTTTATAGAGGAAACTGGCAAGAAGTTAAATCGCCACATCAAGGATCTGGATGATATACGAACAGCCATGTCAGCTTTAAAAGAGATCAGAGAACTACAGATCTCCATAGACTCTCAAGTCGGGCCCATTGAGGTAGTTAACAGGAATGTTGCATGTCTGGGTACTGTTTCAACAGAGCAATTTTTTTCTGGGTTAAAGCTTAATAGTGCACTTTGAAAAGGTATGAGCTGATATGCGTTAAATGTTTGGTGGCAGACTTGTTATGGTTCTGTAAGCCTGTCTGATCTGGAATGATTCTGTCTCATTTGGACAAATGTAAACTTCTTGAGGCAAGACGTGGTTTAGTGAATAGTGTGGAAATTGAGTGATTTGGGTAATACAAAGAAGAGAATACAGGTATTTAATGCAAGAAAGCTTTTGGTACTTGGTGGAAGAAGTCGTCTGTGTATGAAAAGCAGTGATTTTCCTTTCCCCCCCGCCTAGATTTCCTCTCTCCAGAAGAGGAGAAAGCTAATGGTTAGGCAGATTATATAAGAATGTGTGAGAGTGATTGCTTTATCAGCTATATCACTGCTTTAAATAAATGTGAACCTCATGAGGTTCAACAAGGCCAAGTGCAAGGTTCTGCACCTGGCTCAGGGTAACCCCCAGTATCAATACAGGCTGAGGGAAGAAAGGATCGAGAGCAGCCCTGCCGAGAGGGACTTGAGGGTGCTGGTGGATGAAGAGCTGGACATGAGCTGGCAATGTGCGCTGGCAGCCCAGAAAGCCAACCGTACTCTGGGCTGCATCGGGAGAAGCGTGGCCAGCAGGTCAAGGGAGGTGATTCTGCCCCTCTACTCTGCTCTGGTGAGA
>NW_009259054.1:872286-891500 GCF_000687185.1 Egretta garzetta
TGGAGGGCCCCATCCCTGAAAGCATTCAAGGCCAGGTTGGACGGGGCTGTGAGCAACCTGATCTAGTTAGCGGTGTCCCTGCTCACTGCAGGGGGGTTGGACTAGATGACCTCTAGGGGTCCCTTCCAACCCAAAACATTCTATGATTCTATGAAATGTAAACAATTGGCTTCCTTAAAGAAGTGCACTTATTAGAATACATTTATTAAACATCTGACAGTGTAGGGGCTTCTGGTCAAATGGTGGAATTAAATACAGGTAGTAACTGTTTCTCCATGTTACTGACCAGAGTAGCAATTTAAGAATACTATAGTTTGGCAAAATACACTATTGACCAGATGTTCAGTAGGATTTTTTTTTCTAAGGCATGTTCATGATTCCTGATTGCCCATAATTTTATTGTCAGGGTTGTGTTCTTATTGTTTTAAATTAAAGTAACTTGCCACAGAATTCTTATCTACCAAATAGTGACAAGTCTAATACTCTATTTTGGAGATGCAAAAACTGTGTTTGCTGTCAGACAAATGTGTCACACCTGTATTTTCTTATTCTGCTTTCTCTGAGATGAGGTAAATTATGGAATGCAATATGTACTCATATATGCAAATAATGGAATTGAGTGTGGAGCCCTCCCATATTTTGCAGAATACAGCTAAGAAGGAATATATCTCTCAGCATTAGGTCCTGTGAGGGTTGTGTGAAGGAGTAAAAATAGGACAAGTATTTTATGGTGAAAAGCAAAGCATATCTGCATCTGGAACCTTATGTGAAATTGTCATAGGTAATGGGATCTGTTAGGAGATGACATTTTGGAAGTTCCTGCTATAAGACCTATTGTGGTTTGCCATGTGATGTGGATCCAAGGCCAAAGCCATGGTAGCCAAGGATTCCTAAGCTTCCAGTTCTGCAAGCAGGAGCCTTGGGTCCCTAGGCACAAGGAGTCATGCTTCAAATTTTTGAAACAAAGGTTGATGTGTTTTCCACATAGTGGGGTGGGAGACAGATGTTTCCATTTTTGCAATTTGATCAAACTGGAAAATGGAAATATTTCCACTTTATAAAAAGAAAGTTTCAGATTAAACTGTTATGCCACAAGATTCGTTGCTACCCTACCCTATGCTAATTTACAGTAAATTAATTTCAGTCGTGTTTTTGTGAAACTTGACTAAGGGTTTCAGTGTGCGGAGTGTTTATACATTGATGGTACAAGCAGAGATCAATATTCTGAGAAAACAAAGGAATATTAAGTAGATTTTTTAAGTAGATTCCTCATTCTGAATGATGGATAGTTATAACATGAAATAGTTCCAACATATTAATTGTGGTAACTTTTAATGTGGTTTCCTAATACTTTTTTGTTGAAAACATGAAGTAGGGCTTAAAGGTCTTTATGGAATAGAAATTTGTTTGCTTTGCTTACTTGAAGGCCTCTGCTTAGATGTTTTCTCATGGCTCCCCTCCCATAATATTCAGCTTGGGTCATAGCAGATAACTGAAGACATGGATCAGAAAAATATTCTCATGAAAATGAAATTATAACCTGTAGACTTATGGACTATTTTAAGTGGAAATAGATTTTGAGAGAGGCAGATTTCACTAGGACTAATAATCTATCAGAAAGCAGAATGCTGTGTGAAAGGTAAGGCATTAAGGAGAACTAGCTAGTTTTCATTTTGATGTTTCTTCCAGTTTGGTATTGGTTTGCCAGACGGTGATAATTGCTATGCAAAAAGAACAGATTCTATTCTTCTAACAAATCACTCACTGTTCTTAAAAATTTTAAATGTTAGCATACATGTATGTCTAAAATTAACTTCAGTTACCATTTCGTGTATCTTGATCCAACCTTCTGACAGGAATCCTATGCTATGTTAAGCAAATATAATCTACTTGTGGCCAAGGAAGAGACGGAGAAGGTGGACGTTTTGCACTACACTTGGGAAAAACTGCTAGTCCGTGCAAATGAAGTGCAGAATGAGCTCATTGCATTGCAGCCAAACTTCAGAGGCGAGCTTATTAGCACTGTGAAGACTTTCACTGAAGACTGTGCGCAGTTCTATTCAGATTATGATCAGGCAAGTGTTTGTGGTGTGTTGTATTAGAGGAGTTTTTGAGGAACAGTGGGATGTGCCTCTACTGTCTGAAGAAAATGTTTATTCATGTTAATGTCATATTTGAGTAGGCTTTGGTTATTTTTTGTATGTGACTATGTAATGTGGGTAATCAGCTCTTAAAGATTAAGACTTGAGACATCCTGGGTTTATGATAAACAGCTAGTTAGCATGAGCAAACGTGAAGATTGGGATTAATGAGAAATTATGTTAGAATGTAAGAAGCATTTTCAGATGTTGGATATAAGTACAAATTACTTAAGCTATTATATTCTTTCTCAGTAGAATATAAATTAGTCAAGCAGAACCAGTCTTGTATCATCAAGTAATGCTGATTTTTACTTGAAAAAGGAGTTACCATTGCTTAGCTTTTACACTATTACGAAAACTTCTGTATTAAAAAGACAATTGCCGCCTTTGTTATTGTTATTTTTTTTTTAAACAAAGTGCTTGTTCTGGTAGGTAACTGTGTGATCTCTTGGTTTAGTTGTTTTTAATTTTTATTTGTTTATTTATTTTTTAGAATGGGCCAATGGTGGTTGGTTTAGAGCCTCGGGAAGCCAGTGACAGGCTTACTATGTTTCAGGTACTGTTGATTCTTGGACAGAGCTTAATACTTATTGCAGGTAAACTAACACCTGAAGGCTCTGAGAGTGAATCAGAGTAGTTGAGCTAATTTTCCTTGATACCTAGGGTTACTTACTGTGCAAAGTCTGTTTTAGCTTAATGAAAGCTAAGTTGGTATTTTTTCTATGCATTTGCAAAGAATGCTGGTTAAAATTAGATTTTTTAGGAGCTAAGAGATAAGGCTGCATAGATAATGAGTAATATTTACTAGATTCAGGTATCCTGATGGGAGCCTACTCTCAAGTTTACTGTTTGGCTATAGGCTATTCTTGCATTCACCATTGTGTCTTCCTAATGATTACCATTCTGCCCAAGCTTCTTCCCCTCTCCTTCTCTTTTTTCTTATATAGTATTAAAGGTTTCCATTTAAACTGGCTTTTTTTCCTGTTGAAATGTTTCTTTGTACCATGATTAATTTCTATTCCTGTAATGATGGCTTCTAATGGTTTGTCTTTTCCCATAGTGCTGTTCATTTGGCTTCCTACTATGTCCTCTCAGTTATATTGCACTTGACAAATTTTGTTTTTCTTTGCTGCTTAAGCAGTAGTATTTCTTACTTCAATCCTTCAATGAAAGAATTGCACATCATACTCAGAGAGTTAGAATTTGCTGCATCCACCTTTCTTTACTTTGCATGCCATTCTACACCTCTTTCAAGTGCAAGCTTAGCATTTATTTTTCTGTCACTGTGCCACATGGAGTAAATGGCTTCCCTGTCAACTTCCAAAGAAGTGCCTCCAGCTAAGTTACTTTTCTCATGAAAACTGTGGACAAAAATATTGACAGTGTAAGTTGTTAGTATCTCCTGTATATCTTTCTAGTATTTGCTAGATTTTAATCACTAACGCAGCTCTAAGCATAATGCCAGATCTTGAATGTTTAGTTATTTAATTTTATTTTATTTAATCTTTTTCTTTCTTAGAATCGATTCGATAATCTCTTTCGGAAATACATTACTTACACTAGTGGGGAAGACCTTTTTGGCTTGCCTGTTACTCGGTATCCTCAGCTGCTTGAAATAAAGAAGGAACTGAATCTGTTACAGAAACTCTATAATCTATATAATGATGTCATTGACACAGTCAGTGGCTACTATGATATTCTTTGGTCAGAATTAGACACTGGAAAAATTAACAGTGAACTTCTGGAGTTTCAGAACAGGTGAGAAACTGCTGCTATGGTAAAGATGCCTAAAATATTTTGGTTACTTCTTAAATATGATTATAATTGGTTTGCACCAATAACCATATCTGAACATGTGTTTGTTCATCGAAACATGAAAAATGTGAGTTTTAATTGAAAAACATATCCATTACTAACGTCTTAAAATAAAGGAGCCAGTTTAGATTCTAAATGTTGAAGATTATTTTTCCTTAGAGAGCTTCTTAGTTAACTTTTTTTAGTGAGATTGGAATATATGTTAAAACTGCTATTTATTTTGTTCATGAAGGGAAATTTCACTTGTTTGGTTGTAATATTATTCATGAGAGACAAATTCAACCTAGATGTCTAAGGCAAGTTATTGAATTACTGAATATTTTCCTACAAAATGGGATATATTGCATGCATAGAAGCTGACTTTTCGTCAAACCAGGAATCAAATGATTTAAAGAATTAAACCTGCATGTTCTGAGGGACAGGGTTTTTTCTAGAGCGCAGAGCAGTGCTCACCAAAAGATGAAATAAAGATATAAAGTGGTTGAATTGTTTTTGAAGACCGCTTGGACAAAGTGTAATAGAATTATGCAGCTACACACTCCTTAGGGGGAGCCTGTAGGTGCTTGCCCAGCTACCAGTCCATGAAACAGACTAGAAGCAGATTTTCTCACATGCAGAATCACATACAGAATCTTTAAAAGACAGGTAACCTGAATTTGGAAGGTATATGGTCTGCTGTTAAAATCCTGTACTGTGGTTAAATGGATAACAGAAAGAATATTTGAAACTGTTTGAAAAAGCTAACATTATTTTTATGTAGATGCCGCAAGCTTCCTCGTGGTGTAAAGGAATGGCAGGCCTTTTTTGACCTAAAGAAGACCATTGAGGACTTCGGTGAATGTTGCCCATTGCTTGAGCGTATGTCAAGTAAAGCAATGATGCCTCGGCACTGGAAGCGGATTATGGATCTCACTGAACACAACTTTGATGTGGAAAGTGAAGCATTCAAACTGAGGAATATAATGGAAGCTCCATTATTAAGATATAAAGAGGAAATAGAGGTATTGTGAAGTAAGAGAAATGGATGCATGCAACAAAACAATCTGCTCGAATAGGATAGGAGTAGCCGTAGTAAGAAGAAAAACAGAATATTTGTAAGGAAAGAACTGCATCTTTCTGTATAAAATAATGACACAAACATATTATGGTGTGAAGTCCTCTTTTTAAATCATGCAACTTGTCCTAGGAGTTAATTTGTGAGGGTGCCTTGCTTTGCAACATTAAAGATATGAAGAGTAGCCATTGCAGTACTCATTTATTCCCCTCAAACCTTGTCATATGGTGATGTGGCATAGAGATTATTAGCTACTGTGTTTGTATATCTGTAGAACTTTCCACCTGATAAACAGTTGCTCATCAGCCTTACTTGGGTTAAAGGAAATAAGAGTTAGAATTGTTTATCGGAGACTTGAAACATTCCTAGCTTGTTTTGACATCCTATTTATTTAAAAGGACATCTGCATAAGTGCTGTGAAGGAGAGAGACATTGAGCAGAAGTTAAAACAAGTGATTGCTGAATGGGACAACAAAACATTTATCTTTGCGAACTTTAAAACACGTGGGGAACTTCTTTTAAGAGGTGACAGCATATCAGAAACAATTGCTACCATGGAGGACAGCTTGATGATTCTTGGCTCTCTCATGAGTAACAGGTAACAGGAAAAGGAGCTGGGGGGAGATAAAAATATCTTCAAGATGCTTTGTTTTATTGAACAAATCTATCTTTCGCTAAAGAGAAGGGAAATAAACATCTAGATAAAAACTAAGAGGTTCCTTATCCTTGAACTGTTCATGGGCTAGTTCTTATTGTCTGTATCCCTCCAGTAAGTTCTTCTGAAAGCATGAGGATGCATTATTCCTGAATAATCAGCTGGACAGTTTTCATCGATGCAAGAAAGTAGTGATGATCATAACAGGGGAACACTGCCTGGTTGTGGCAGGCGTGCTACGGGCATTACAGGCACTGCTGCTCTGTCCCCCTGTGATAGGTCAACTGCCTTGTGCTGAAGGTGCTGGAAATCCCACTTAAAATGGGCTTGAGTTTGTCTGGTTTCACATGCCAAAGCCCACAGATAAAACAAGGAAGACAAAACTTGATCATCCAAGAGTTCTGTTGATAAGGACCTCTGGGAGTCTTGCAGCTTTCAAGATGTTGCATAGTCCCTTTTTGAAACCACTTTACCTTAGAGTGAAATTGAAATCTTGATCCTATTCAGCTTCTGTTGGATCAGAGCTGCGCTATGCGCCGTGTGTACAAAGCAGCAAGTTGGAGCTGATTTGGTTTATAGCTGCTAACTGGTTGAATTGAGACAAGTATAGGTTTTTATACTTTCACTTGACAAAGGTACAAGCAGCAAAATTATTCCTCATGCTTATAAGTAATGTGCTGGCTTTCAAGAGACTTGTTTCCTTCTTGAAATAAAACAAGTGTCTTCTTTTTATTTTAGATACAACACACCCTTCAAGACACAGATTCAGAAGTGGGTGCACTATCTTTCCAACACAACAGATATCATTGAGAGCTGGATGACTGTGCAGAACTTGTGGATTTATTTAGAAGCTGTTTTTGTTGGTGGTGACATAGCAAAGCAGCTTCCAAAGGTTTTTAGACATGCCCTTTTTCAGTTTGTTTTTCTACATTTTAAGAATAAAACTTAACTGTGATGTCATAGCTGATGCAGTAACATAAACTTTTTTTGGTAATTAACAAAAATAGTGATGCTAAGAAATTAGGTAAACAATTCAAACAGAAGTATTGTGTTAGAAAGAATAATAAAATTGTGTGAGCTAGTTGATCTTTTATTTCTAGATTGTAAAATTTTTAAGCAATGTGTATTTAAGCGTTGTGCCTAGTAGTAGCCTAGCCTAGTTAGGCTAGCTTAGTAGTACTATGTACTGTACCTATGGTTTTGCTAGGAATCCTTATCTTAAACTTTCCTACGTAGCTTTTCAAACTTAAAATTAACTTTAGTTTTTAGAAAAATTCTTCACATTTGAAACATGCAATTCAAGCATAATTTTCTGTCTTTTTCTCTAATAATGATTGAAAGGGAAAGGAGAAAGTAGATAGCAAGCTTGACAGTAAAGTATGAAATAAGTGTATATTGTGTAAGCAGAAAGATTTGTGTTTATCTAAGATGAAAAATCTGTAAAAGTTGGACACAGGCTTGCTAGCGAGAAGATTACTTGTGAGATTAGTGGATGCCAGTTCTGCAAGCAAGTGCCTTTGCCCACTACTCTCTTCCTTCCTCCATCTCTTCCCTTCCCACATTCATCGCCATGTTTCAACAGGAGGCAAAGCGTTTCTCTAACATTGATAAATCCTGGGTGAGGATCATGACCCGAGCTCATGAAACACCTAATGTTGTTCAGTGCTGCATTGGAGATGAAATCATGGGACAGTTACTGCCACATTTACTAGAACAGCTTGAAATCTGTCAGAAATCACTCACAGGGTAAGATTACTGTAAGACCACAGTCTTGGGCAGATGGTTGTGAATTGTGTGAACTCAAAGATCATCTTCGTATTCTACTATGAATTTAGTTGAACTGAGCAAACAAGTTAGCAGGATGATACACCACCTCCAAAGAAATTGCTAGCTGATAAGGATTTGATTTGTGACTAAGGTGTCACTCGCTGTCTGTCTCTGTTGGAACCAAAGCTTGTTTCAGCCTAGTTTCAATCCAGGAGGCAGTATAGATCTGTACGTCCTACTCGAGAAATTCAGCATGAGAGACCTAAATAGCAAGTAACAGACTTAATGTAAAACCATATTATTTTGGTTTAGTTCCTTTTCTTTTTTACTGGTGCTTACATTATAGCAAATAATTAAAGCTCTTCATGAAACGGTTTCTGGTGCTAAAAGAGCAGCCTTAATGCAGGTGCTTAGCATGAAGGTACAATGGATAAGAATTGTTGTCACTGCCACTGCTAAAAATTGCAATGATACGTTGTGAGAAATGCCACCTTTAAAGAGGAAAAGATGTATTAATTAATCCCGTCCCCCCCCGCCCCTTTTTTTTTTTTTTTTTTTTTTTTTAAATGCAGGTACCTGGAGAAAAAGCGCCTCCTATTTCCACGATTCTTCTTTGTGTCAGATCCTGCCCTCTTAGAAATTCTTGGCCAGGCATCAGACTCTCACAATATACAGGCACATCTGCTGAATGTCTTTGACAACATTAAAACTGTCAGGTTCCATGAAAGGGTATGTACTGCCCACACCCCCATGTTGCATTCTTTCAAATTAACAATGATGTGTGATACTTGTTAAATAAGAAAGCTACCTGGGTGCACAGGGCATTTATATTTCACCAAGCTCATCAAGTGTTTGATGCTATGTAGGCTTTCTTCATTCAAAATTTAGTTTCATATCCTCATCTACTTAATAGGAAAACTCTATACAGACTAGCAAAAGAAAAAAAAAATTGCACTAGTGCTTAGGTTTCAGAAAAAAACACCCAGGTACTGAACTGTTTTCTATGACTTAGTATAGGCTAGCATCCTCTTAGATAAGTTTCTGATTCTGATTTGTATCTCTAGGTTACCTATATTTGTACTTTTGCATTCATTTTTTGATGAAAAAGTGTATCTAGTCTCTCTGGGGCATCCTTAGTATCCCTTCAAACATAGTTTGAAGACCAATTTTCTTATAGCCTTTACAAGAACAGATAACAAGTTTCTTTTTTTCTGTGTATGTATACATTTTCTTAGAAATTCACTACCTCCCCATGCATTTGAAACTCCATTTATTGACCATGTTCCTTAACTTCTGTGTTTCTGTTCTTTGTGATTGTAAGGCTGTAAATTTTGTTAGGATATTAACCCCCCAGTAATGGGGGAAGGTTTCCTTTATTGTGACTGGGAAATGGATGCTGTCATTGAAACTTAAGTGAAATTCAGGAATTGTCAGTGTATTAGGGTTTGTTCAGGTGGCAGCATTTTGTTTAAAGCCTTTCTGCGCACCAAAAGTAACGATTTAATTGTTTTTACATTCCACTTAGCAGATTGGTATGGTTTATTAGTTACCTGAATAAGTTTAGTGGATTGATGGCAAGAAAATCAGGCAGTTATGGTAAAGATAACAATGAATCCATAAATGACAAAATGTTCTTGCTTTGCTTTTATTAGATATATGATCGTATATTGTCGATTAGTTCACGAGAGGGTGAGACTGTGGAGCTAACTAGAGCTGTAATGGCTGAAGGTAACGTGGAAGTTTGGCTCAATTCTCTGTTGAAGGAATCCCAGCTGTCACTGCATCATGTTATTCGCCAGGCAGCCGCGCACATCCAGGAGACGAGTTTCCAGCTGTCTGAATTTCTTTCTGCTTACCCAGCCCAGGTAATATTTTTGTTAAATCAACAAAGAGTTGTTCACCGATATGTAGCACATGGATGTTTTTCCTTGTCTTTGCAATCAAAACTGCAGCCAGTGTTGTGTGAAACTGACATTTGAATTTATCTTAGTCACCTCAGTCTTTTAAGTTACACTTTACATGTCTGAAACCAAAATAAGAAAACTTGCCCTGAAGCTCCTGTTCAAAAATAATGCTGAATGCAGTAAGGTAATGCAATGGAGTTACCACTTTCTTTACAAGCTTAGTACTTGATTACTGAAGGAAAAGTCGTAAAATTGTGTGTTTGTTTATATATTCAGGAAAATATTATATATTGCTAAAGAGTTGGAGCTGAGGGTAGTGCTGAGGGGAAGTTATTTTCTTAGTAGAAGCTTCTTCACTTGTGATCAGGAATATTGTTGGGATAAAAAGTTTGTGAATTATTGAAAAAAAGATTTTTAAATTGAAGCATTAATTATTCACTGACTATTAATTATATACACAAAGTATATTAATTATATATAGTATTTATATATATGCTATAAATTATATTGAACATTTCCATCAGAAGTGTACCATAGGCAGTATTTACAAGACTAAAATATGGACTTAACTATGTGTGTATGAATGGAGTTGGGACACATAAAACAAATGCATGGGTTGAATGACCTCTGTATGGATGCACGAAAAAATAATTTCATACAAACAGTAGCAGAACCATTTCTTTAGTGTATCTGTGAATGTACATTTTAGCTGAAAGAGAAAAGATTATGAAGCATACACCTTTATGTTTCCTCAGGTTGGATTGTTGGGTATCCAAATGATTTGGACAAGAGACTCAGAAGAAGCTTTGACTAATGCCAGGTATGATAAAAAAATTATGCGAAAGACGAACCAGTTTTTCCTGGATCTTCTAAACATGCTAATAGATACGACAACAAAAGACCTTAGCCCAGTTGAGCGAGTTAAATATGAGACGTTAATCACTATTCATGTGCATCAGAGGGACATTTTTGATGGTCTGGTAAGTACTGAAACATTTACAATGTGTTATGAGATGGCTTCCATGTAAAACAGTGTGAAAGGACAAGAAGAAAATATTACTGTACCTATGAGCTCCTGCCTCTTAAGCTAAGCATTTAATACCAGGACTGTAATGATTGTGACCTGGAATATTATAAAAATGCTGATGTTTCAATACACGTCTTAGTTTCCCTTTAAGTAATCCATTGTTTTTTCCCCCACAAAAAATAGCAGAATTTTATAACGCTTGTGTTGGCCCACTTAAGTTAGATGCCTCTGTTGCATGATCAGTTAGGGACCTTTTTCCTCATGCACTGTGTTGCAAGTCATTGTCCTTTCTCTGGACTACATTGTGAATCTCGAGGAGTAAATAGAATTAATATAGATTTATAGCACAGGAAGAAGTTCGAAGTTGGTTGAAGCTGCTATCCCCTCTGTTTTAGTTTCAATAGCGTGCCTCATTATTACTTACGGATTTATTTATTCACTTCACGCCTTCTCATGCTGCCACAGGATACTAAAATTAGGAAAGTGAAAGCTGGTCTCTGCTTAAACAATCAAACTTAAAAGCTAGTGTACCCCTTTTACCTATAGGAAGATCTGACTCTGAAATTAAGCTGTCTGAGAAAAGAATTACTGAGTTTTAACCCATTGCTGATAGACAGGCACCTATCTTTTCATTGCAGAACCAGTTGTTTCTAGTTATAATCATCTTATGCAAAGTATAATTTTTAAATACAACCTGCAGGGCATCTTTTTTAATCCTGTTTTATTATTCTGTTGGTTGAATTTCTTAACTAATATCTCTACCATGACACTGCCTTGAAATACCTTTTTTCTAATTTGCATGTGGTTTCATACAATTCTCGTGACTTTTTTTAAAAATGAAGTATCGCATTACGTGCTTCCTACTCATACATAAAAATAAAATGGTAGAGGTGAGTAAAAGAAGTCGCAGTTTTAATATTAACTGAACTTAATGACTTTTGTTTGAGGCTTACAGACTGTTGCTTTGTATTTAGGGTTTTGACATACTTGTCTAAAGCCTGAAGTTCCTTTGCCCTAGGATGGGTTTCAGGGAGAGCAATAACACATTAGCGATTTTTGTGATAAAAGTCAAGATAGGTCTCCACTAACCTTGTGTTACTAGCTGTTCTTTATGCCTTTCATTGTGATTGGAGTGCTGCCTTTGCATTATTACTTAGATGAGATAATATAAAAGCAAAAATAAATGTTAACTATGAATACCACAGCCTTTTGTCCCCTCTTTTCTTAGTGTTGCATGCATATCAAGAGTCCTACAGACTTCGAGTGGCTGAAACAGTGCAGATTTTATTTTAATGAAGACTCCGATAAAATGACAATTAAGATCACTGATGTGGGTTTCACATACCAGAATGAATTCTTGGGCTGTACTGACAGGCTTGTCATAACGCCTCTTACAGACAGGTGAAAAAGACTGATTTTATTCCTTTATTCTTTGGTGCCAAACCTAGGCTTTTATAAGAGCAATTTAGTCATTCCTATTGGATGCAAAATAGATCTCTGCAGAGTTTATCCTTCACAGTCTTATCAAAGTCAATAATTTCACATGGAATACATGAATATTTTTGTTTCTGTGCCTTACAGTATGAATAACTTCCAGCTTATTTTCTGCCACATACTTGCATGATCCGAACATATATGATGTATGGGACCCTGATTCTCATATATGTGAGGCTAGTATACCTGAGGACTGGGTACATCCAACAGATACAATATGCAGAGAGAGATACAGGACAAAAATAAGTGTTTACAGGCAAGCTAATGAAAACACCCAAGGAAGAATAGATAGGAAAAACAATTTTGTTTTAGATTTTTGATCTGGAATGATGTTGAAAGGTTTGCAGTCCTATTAACAGAGAAGTCTACCTACCTAACTGGAATAATACAAAGAATGCTTTATAAACTATCATTGGCTATTCCATACAGCAAATTCTAGAGTTTCTCTTTAGATATAATTGTTAGCTGGTGTTTTACTGCATTTATGCATTTATGAAAATGGAATGCACTGTATGATCAAATTTTAAAGGTGGATGGGAAAGGAAAGGTTAGCTTTATTTCATTATTGTCATCCACAGTATAATGTAGTTCAGAAGTACTTCAATTAAAGTAGTTCAGGAGCTAAGCTAACCAAACTAGATTAGGCAACATCTCTGTATCTGCTTTCTTCCCTTCTCATGATCTTTCAGGTTGGTGGTTATTGAGGATTATTTGTTCTTCCACTTTATGTATGAGGAGATGAACCTTAATATTATGTGCATCAGAGGCTGAATGAAAGGTTTTCCTTCTTACTGATTCACATTATAATTAGAGGCATGTCATTTCAGCGGTTTCCTTTGTCTCCTTAAATCAGACCTTCCTCATGTAACACACTTGAGTAAGTTCCTCTGGCACTATACAGAAAATTGTGTGCTGCAGCCCATTAAGTGATGTTAGCCTGTTGCCTTTTAGATGTTACATCACTTTGGCTCAAGCTTTAGGCATGAACATGGGTGGAGCACCCGTGGGACCTGCAGGAACTGGAAAAACTGAAACCATCAAAGACATGGGACGGTGCCTTGGAAAATATGTAGTGGTCTTCAACTGCTCAGACCAGATGGATTTCCGAGGACTTGGGAGGATCTTCAAAGGTAAGATGTGGACCAAGGGTAAGATGTTGCCAAAAGGCATAACTGTATCCTGGGGAGCATTGAGCACAGTATAACTAATCAGTCAAAAGACCCGATTGTCCCACTATACTGAGCCCTGGAGCAGCCTCACCTCAAGTACTGTGTGTGGTTTTGGGGTCGACAATGTAAGAAGCATATAGGAATATTAGAAAGAGTCCAAAAGAGAGAAACAAAGATGGTGAAAGAATTAGAGGGCATGACTTATGAGGGACAGATGAGTATACCAGCTTAGAGAAAAGGAGACTGAGGAGTGCCCTCCTTGCTGTCTACCACTTCCTCGTAAGGGGGAGTGGAGAGAGAGATGCTGATCTTTTCTCTCTGGTGTCTGATGACAGGTCGTGGGGGAATGGCTTAAAGCTGCGTCAGGTGAAGTTCAGATTGGATATTAGGAAAATGTTCTTCACTGAGAGCGTGTTCAAGCGCTGGAAAAAGCTCCCCAAGGAAGTAGTCAGGGCCCCAAGCCTGTTGGTGTTCAAGTAGTGTTTGGGCAACACTCTTGGATGCGTGGTTTAACTTTTAGGTAGCCCTATGTGGAGTAAAGAGTTGGACTTGATGATCCTCATGGTCCTTCACAACTCAGGATATTCTGTGATTATATGATTCTGTGGACTATGTGAAAGTTACACGTGCTAAGAGAACATCTTTGTAAAACAAGGTCAACGCATAATCAGCAGGTGGTTTTCAGCCTTTTAGTAAACGCAAGTAATTGATAACTTGTTTTGAATGTAAAATACACTTGCAACACTGTCTCCAAGAAATAGAAATGTCTGCAAACATAAGATGGTTTATGAAAGGTTACATAAAGACACTTAAAAATAATCAAGGAAGACTGCCAGTTTAAAAAGAAAAAGCTGTGAAATTTATTGCTGAACAAACCGGGGGAATGTGTTGGATTCTGATTTCAGTATTTTGTCTCCTTCAAATGTCAAAGTTATTATCAGTTGAAGGAAGTGCATGAATAGTGCTATATATGTTAAAACAACCAAGCACAGCTCACTGAAGTTAGATGCAGGTGACATTTTTTTTTTTTTTTTTTTTTAGGCACCTGAAATTGATACCTGTCAGTCATGGCAGATGTCAAATTAGAGACCAAATGGAGGTCCTTGACTATTGTATTATTGCAAGTGACTGTGCTAATTTTTTGTTTTATTTTTTTTTCCCCAAATTATCTGAGGAGTAATGCAGTTCTGGCACAGACTGATCCTTGTCTTCTTTTCATGTGAAAGCAACTTTATTGTTAATTTTAATCTGTGCAATAAGCTCTTGACAGCCCATCATATTTTCACAGATTTATTGCAGGGATTTTTTTTGTGGGGGATGGGGAGGTAGGAGGTAGAGAGGAACCAGACAACATTCAAGATACTGAGAGAAGGAGCAGAAATCAAAGGTTGTAGTATCCTAGACAAGATTGAGGACTTCTGGAACTTTGTGCATTCTTGCTTGAAAAAAAATGAAACTCCTCTCTTTGTCCCTTTCCCAACACTCCAAAATTTTTTTTTTCTTTTTTTTTTTTTTTTAAATTAACCTGATGAATTGGGTTAACAACATTCTGGTCAGATGCTTAGTTGCTTTTCTTTTTGAAGGTCTTGCTCAGTCTGGCTCCTGGGGTTGCTTTGATGAATTCAATCGTATTGATTTACCAGTACTATCAGTAGCTGCCCAGCAAATTGCAATTGTGTTGACATGTAAGAAGGAACGTAAAAAAAGCTTTGTTTTTACTGATGGAGATAATGTGGAAATGAACCCAGAATTTGGCATCTTTCTTACTATGGTAGGTATGTAGTAGGTTTCTAATACGCCAGTGATGGTTGTACAATTATCACTTCTAACCTGGTATGTACTTGCTAACTCTCATGCCACTCAGCTCTTAGAACTCCCTGGCAGTTTGAGAACATTGAGCATTACTACAAAGAAAGTTTACAGGGTTTTGTTTCAATGACATCAAGCACATGCAATTAACAAATGCAGCCAGCATTGTAAATACAAGTTGTAATCTCAACATCTGATTACTTCTGCATGCTACATTCTGATTCCTGAAGTGTGCTTTTTGCTGCAAGTACAGAAAAATGTCCGTAAAGGTATACATAGAAGTAGCCAGTTAAAACAGGACCTATAAGACAAATACAGATTTGAACTGTTTAGGTGAAACATTTTTCATACCTCATGGATGTGAAAGAGGCTAAAATGCTGTGGAGATATGGTGGTAAATCTGCACAGGAATTAATTCTTACATGTCATTTAAATCCAAAAAGCTACTTTTGTCTAACCAGATTACACATTCGTTTGCCGATTCTTCTGTTTGTGCAAGGTGCAGTCCACTTCAAAACCTGTTCCTCTCTCCAGAATCCAGGGTATGCTGGACGGCAAGAACTTCCTGAAAACTTGAAGATCAATTTCCGTTCAGTGGCTATGATGGTTCCTGATCGTCAAATCATAATTCGTGTCAAATTGGCTAGTTGTGGTTTCATTGCTAATGTCGTATTGGCAAGGAAATTCTTTACACTGTACAAGCTGTGTGAAGAACAACTGTCAAAGCAGGTGAATGATTATTTTCATATGAGGAAAAATTATCTTAGGGAAAAGCTATATATGTCACACATTATTAGTATCTATATGAAGAAAATGGACAAGTTCATGTTCACTAAGTAAGCTAAATGACACTTGTAGTTTAGTAGTGCAACCCTCTGCTGTCCTGGAGGATTAACTCCTCCTACAGGTTATCTGTACAAAGAATGGGACTGTCATTCAGAAGACTGCTTATTATTGAGATTTAACTTTAATGAATGGTGATGATTAAGGCAGATAAAGGGCTTATATATTTGTTTGTCTAATAGAGTGGATTGAGTTTGTACTGCCTGTGCTTGTTTAGATGTTTCTCAGATCAAGTTAGTTTCCAAGGTCCACAGAGAATTCAAAATAATATTGATAGTTTATTTCTTAATAGTCCTTGGGAACCTTATCTTGGTTCAAAGACTTGTGATTACAGTTCTTTCTGTCATACAATTTAGTAGATGGTAGCAGAGGTGGGGAATGAAGTTGTCTATAGTCATACAGCCAAAGACTAGTTCCTGGATGTTGGGAGGCATTTGTGCCACATGTAGCACTTCTCATACATATCTATATCTTAAATGATAAGAGTTTTTTCATCCCTGTTAACATGGGGAGCATTTTCCCTGACTTTGCATATCTTCCAGGTGCATTATGATTTTGGCTTGCGGAATATCTTGTCAGTGCTGCGTACATTAGGAGCAGCAAAAAGAGCAAATCCCACAGATACTGAATCTACCATTGTCATGCGTGTGCTGAGAGACATGAACCTGTCTAAACTGGTAAGTTCTGAGAGCCTCGTAAATTAATTAAACTGTGCTTTGGAGCTACATGGGTTTTTTGAAACACAACTTAAATCTGCTAAGACGATCACTAGAAGATTGAATGTGGCCTGTACACTGAAGCTGGCTTGGAAATGTTCTGTTCTCTGGATGATCTTGAGTACTGGTTTTAGCTGGGGTAGAGTTAATTTTCTTTGTAGTACCTTGTATAGGGCTGGGCAGGGAGCGAGCCAGGGGCTGTGGTGGTGCTTGGCTGCCTACCCGGGTTAAACCACAACACCTTGAATGGTTCAAATTTTTTTACTATTTCCCCTGTCACTTAGAAATAAGTGACCAAATAGATATCTATGTAGTAACCTCTTAAAAACCTTTAACCTGAAGTGTTTAGTCACTCTTTTGAAATAGTTATTCATATTAATGAGTACCATATCATCTATCTTAAATAGATAACAAAACCTCTTCTGTTGCTGTGATACCTCATCTCCTTTATTATCTTTTCTTACACCTTTGACAGATAATTTACTAATTGCATAAATGTTATTGCTAAAATCTACTTTAATAAATTCAGTCTGTATGTTAGTGGTTTACTTGGAATAACTTGATTATTGGAAGCATCACATTATCTCCTTCTGCTATTTCCTGTACCTAGAGGGTGTTTGGCACCTCGAGGGTTACAGTAGATAGTTCCTTATGTTTTCAAATATTTCTTTATGTCTATAAGAGTTAGGGATTTTTTTTTAAGATGCTAGAATAAATACAATAGTTTTTAATCTGTGGGTTTCCCCCTCCCAATTTTCACTAGATTGATGAAGATGAACCCTTATTCCTGAGTCTAATTGAAGATCTGTTTCCAGATATCCAGCTTGATAAAGTAGGCTATCCTGAACTAGAAGCTGCCATTGACAAACAGGTAATGTTTCTCTTGATTTGTGCTGCTGTGGCGTAACTATCATGATGTGACATCTAAGAAAATTATTGATGTTGAACTTACCCAGCTGGTAATAATATGTTTTACTATTTAGAGGTAGAGTAAGATTTACCATAAATCTTTACTGTTGGCATATTATTATTAACCTTATTCTTAAGGATGTCACTGAATTGTGACTGTGGTGGTCCTGTGGTTTTCCTGTGAGTTATTTGTGGTTACCAGTTTGAAAAATGCATGCATATATGCTTGCCTTATGGGACCCAGGATATACTATTTGTATGAAGTCTAACAGTCAGAACATGAGCTTTAGAAAAGATTTACCTAAAATGACATTTCCTCTATTTAATCTCCTATTAGATCTTTTGAAACATTTCAATAGGGCCAACTTAAGAACATCAGTGTGATATAGAAGGTTAATGAAGTATGTACATTTAAATGATCACCTCTATTAAAATCTCCTCCAGAATTTCAATAATTCCTCAGATAATTATCTAATAGTTACACAGAGAAATAAAAAAACTCAACACGAAAAAAATTGAAAATAAGTGCATTTCTGAAGAATTTGAGTATATGACTTTTCATTTACTTATATTTAATATAATTAGATACAAGTAAAGAGATCTGCTTCTGGGTTGCCTAACAAGGAAGAATTGAATTGTCAGCTAATGTTTATATGACTCGTTTGCTTTCTGTAGTTCATACAGCTGGCTTTAAAAGAAGACTCACAAATTAAGCTTTTATTAGGAAAAACTATAAAGAACTTGAATCTCATGCTTTAAATTGTCATGTCGATGAATTAAATTGTCAATGAATTAAAAAGAGGTCTTAATAACATGATCTTGATAGCTCTGCTGTTCATGGTATGTGAA
The DNA here is from genome assembly GCF_000687185.1 of Egretta garzetta. Classification (NCBI taxonomy): domain Eukaryota; kingdom Metazoa; phylum Chordata; class Aves; order Pelecaniformes; family Ardeidae; genus Egretta; species Egretta garzetta. The sequence goes on from NW_009259054.1 coordinate 890,439, forward strand.
GCTGGACATAGAAAGTGTCAGCCCTTTTAACATCAAACCATTATCGCTTGTAAGTAGGGTGTAATGTCAGCCCATACTGAAGCAGTGTTGGAAACCTGAAGACCTTTAGGCACCGTATTATCTTATGTAAACCAAAATTCATCAAAAGTTCAAATCTGGGGATCTCATGGTACTTTTTTAGTGCTATGACAGTGTTTGGAAATTTTGTTAGCTTATTTTTGCATATTTTTCTTATATTGCTAAAACTTAAAATCTGGAGAAACCAGAACTGGTAGGCTGCCTTTTTTTCTTGGAAGTGAATGAAGGTTTTATTGAATGGAGCTGTTTGCTGTGTTTTCAGAGCTATAATGACTCAGTAGAATGAAACCAGCTAGGTTAGGACAGAATCAAGTTAAAGAGGACTTTTTATTAGGGAGGAGAGGCAGGAATTGTTGGGGAAATATCATAATTAAATAATAGGCATTACTTGAATTAAAGTGGTTTTCTATGTTTGTTTGTTGTGGCGTGTTGACTCCAGTTGGCAGCTAAGCCAACACCTAGTCACTTGCTCACTTTCCCCCAGTAGCTAGAGGAGAGATTCAGAAGGGGAAAAAGAGTGGAAAAAGGCTCATAGGTCTAGATTGAGGCAGTTTAATAAATGAAGAAAAAAAAGAAAAAGAAACAAGTGATGCAAAACAATTGCTCACTACCTGAAGACTAATGACCAGCCATTCTCTAAGCAAAGAAACTTCCCCCCGGTTCTACTGCTGAGCATGATGTTAGATGGTATGGAATATACCTTTTGTTGGTCAGAGTCAGCTGTCCCAGCTGCGTTCCCTTCCAACTCTTGCCTTCCAGCCTACTTGGTGTTGGGGATGGAGTGAGAGGGAGGCAAAAATAATGTGGTTTACTGGTGTAAAACAGTGAGTTAACAAAGTTCAGTGGTAACTGCGACGATAGTTTGAGATTTGATGGCAAGGTACACTTTGTTATTTACTGCCCAGAGGACAGGGTCAGACAAGACTGTCAGGGAGACCCTCCAGTTGAGTCCTGAGGTTCAGAAAAGATCCCCTTGCTTTCTAA
>NW_009259054.1:891793-947051 GCF_000687185.1 Egretta garzetta
CAGATGCATCTATCACCACAGCCACAGGTAGTTATCACTTGAAAGAGGCAAAGGAGGGGGGAGGAGCACACCGTCACACTTGCTGATGGGGCAGTGTGAGGAACAGTTCAGCAACAGCCGAAACACTGGTGTATTATCAACACTGTTTGATCACAGATCATATGGGCACCTATGGCTTTCATATGGCATCATATGGGCTACTATGAAGAACATTAACTCCATCCCAACCAGACCCAGTACATATGTACAACTGTTAACAGAGGATCTTTTGAGAACATGTCAAGTCTGCTTGTGAACATACTACTTTTTCAATAAGGGAAATATCTAGTCTACAAAATTATTACAGAACCCATGAGTGTTAGAAATTGTGAAGAAATAGCTAACATGACCATCTTGTTTTATGTGAAGAAAAAAATCAGTTCAGATACATTTTCTCGATGCACATTACATTTTGGATATATTACCGTATACATGTGGAGTCTGAAAACAAACCAGAAGGCTGTATTCTATACTGGCAAGAAATGCAGCTCGGCTGGTTTGGTGTCAACTGTGAGAGCTGTTAAAACGTGAATGATAACAGAATTTTATTGTGTATCCATGAAAATGGTGTGTCTGATGTCTTCATTGTGCTTTGCAAACTCCATTCAGCAGTGGTGTTCTTCATGGAGATGAGGAGTTGGTGGCAGTGTATACTTCGTGGTCGCTGTTGATGAATTAATTTTGTGCTGCCTTCTGTTCTTGGCTTCCTTGCAGAGCGAGACAAATAACTTGGATTGACATGGGCTTTGATACACGAGTAATATCACAAGTGGTAGTGCCAGTTCCACAGTTCTAGCTGACTATGTGACAGTAATTGTAAAAGCTGAGTTTCATCTTTTCAGTAAAAAGTTAGCTCTCTTTTTACTGATAATATTTTTTCTGACATTTTTTTGTGGAACATAATTTAAAAATAGAAATTATACTTGAACTAAAATATAATTGTTATTTTGAGAGCTTCATTTTTATAACATGATCCTGAGTTTTTAGAATTTTTTTGACTGTCAGAAACATATAGTGAATCCTTATGAATCCTTAAGAAATAGTTGTAGCTTTTCTCTACTTGCTAAAAACTTTCTTGTTCACTTCTACCTGGGTCACTTTCACAAGCAACAGTAATACCATTATAGTGAAATAACTTATTTAAGCTTGAAACTAGCAAAAAGTAGTAAACAATCATATGATATTTGATTCTAAAACATCATATCTTTTCTTAGAAGAATGACATTAAGAATTTACTGAAAGGTCTGTACACTGAGAAATATTTAACAAAATGTTTTGCAGAAAAAAAAATTGTCTATTGTAAACATTTAGAAACACAAGTCATCAAGTCATCATCATCATGAAAAGGCAGCTATTCTGAGAGGCAAGTGAAAACGCTGTGTAGCTATGTCTTTCATAGACATTGCTAGCAAAAGTGTTTCTAGAATTCTTCGCTTTTCCTTAAAATGATGTTTTAACCCTAAGAGCTAAAAAAAAGAAAAGATGCTTAATCTTCTTTTATTTCTTTGAATATATATTTAAATACCAAATATACCTTTATTTTTCCAAACAGTTTTTTATGGAAAAAACCTTTACAAAGAATGTAGTCGTCTGCTGAAGAAAGGTTTTTTTGGGGATGTTGGGGGTTTTTTTTTGATTTTTTTTTTTTTTTTTTTTTTTTTTTTTAAAAGTACCTAAATATCTTGTGTACTAAAAAAGTAGTAATTTGGGTTTTTGTCACTATCTATAGGTGGAGGAAGCTGGACTTGTTTCTCATCCTCCTTGGAAACTGAAAGTTATCCAACTTTTTGAAACCCAACAAGTAAGGCATGGATTGATGACACTAGGACCTAGTGGTGCAGGAAAAACTGTTTGCATCCACACTTTGATGAAAGCCATGACAGGTGTGTGAGTATTTATATTGTAAAGTGTTATTAAACTGTTATATAGTAAACTTTAAACCGCATTGTTTCTGTGAGAATAAATTACTGGAAGAATTGGTTTGTGTTGTGATACTAATTATTGTGGTAGTATCTTTTAAAAGCTTAAAAATATCTGGCATTCAAAGTCACGTAATACAACACATATCCTATTTTCTATATTACGATACTTATGTCAGAAGTTCTTATTCTAGAATTATTGAGAAAGAGGAGCAGTGTCTGGGTAGGCAGCTCATGCAAGTGATTAAGGCATCTCCCAGGTTTGGCTGAGGTAATGCCGAAACCTTCCCCTAATCATAAGCATTCCTTTTTGAACACAGTTCACAAGACAGGGTCTTTATCTGCAGTATAAAATAACTACTACTATCATTTGTTGTTGCTAGGAGATAGCTCCTGGTTTAGGCAGTGACAGTCTTCAAGAGTATTCATTTTGTGTCCTGGCTGGACACTTGAGGAGTGTGTGGTTTTTGTCCTCTGTATTTCTAAACAAAAATATTAGTGGAAGAACATCTGTTTGATCTTATTAAATGAAAAGCTCATAGCCGGGTGAGAAAAAACATCTGTTTTGAGGTAAGCTTGTGTTATCCCATTTCACAGGCTTCAGTAGGCTGCTTACACAATTTTCCAGAAATGGACAGTTTCTGTGAAAAGCGGATCAGCCAGTCTCTCATCCATGTGGTACCTTAGTGTGCTTAAGAAACATTACATTGCAGCGTAAATGACTGTTCCGTGTAGGAAAAAAAAAAGCAGAAAGAACAGATAGTAGCATTATACTATTTTCCTATATTTCTGTAGCAAGGAGATGTGAATTCCTACCAAAATAAAGCTGCTGCAATACTTTTTTCAAGCTGATTTCTGGCATAACCTCATGAAATGTAAAACTGTGATTTCCAGGCTTCTATCTTACATGTTAGTGGACTCTGATTATAATTAAGCCTTTAAGATAAGCCATTTTTTTTACCTCTTTCTTTCAAAATCTTATTACTGGCTCCTGATTAAGCTTTAATATTGGCTTTTCTGAAGATGTCTGATATAGTAATTCTTAAGCTGTTAATGAGTAAAAGGTAAAGGTTATATGGTCATGGTATGGCTAGATAGAATTTAGCTCCCTAGAGACTTCACAGGGATATGCTAGTGTCATATAATTTGCCTATTCCTAAGTGTATGCAAGTGCACAATGGGGAAAACCAAAAACCAATCAATCATGTGGAGCATCTCTCTGGTATTTAGGCATTGGGTTTTAAAAAAGTGCATCCAAACGAAAGGCTTTAGAGCTCTATTGCTTGATAAGTTTTCAAAATATTAAACTAAACCTTGAATGAATTTCATCTTGCTGCTCTTCTGTTCCCAATGAATCTATGGAATGTGAATTGTACTTTCAGAAGTTTCAGAACTTTGTTCTACTTCAAATTGTAATGTCTCCAATTAACAAATATTGATGTACAGCAAGAGGTAAGTTTTCCAAGTAAATATGTAGCTTCTTGTAGTGGTGAATGCATATTAAACCGTATGTTTGTGTGAAATTATTTTGAATTTGTTAATGTTCTCTAACTGTTGAAAAGAAATTCCAAAACTAACTGATCATTTGCCTTCATAGATTGTGGACAGCCACATCGTGAAATGAGAATGAATCCTAAAGCTATAACTGCTCCGCAAATGTTTGGTCGTCTTGATGTGGCAACAAATGATTGGACAGATGGAATATTTTCAGCACTCTGGAGAAAAACTTTAAGAGCCAAGAAAGGTATCATGTGAAACAATTTCCTTCAAAACAAAACAAGCTGCAGCTGCTCTCTCTAAATATGACATTAGCAGACTTTTTTTTTTTTACTTACCTGGAAACATTGGAAATTTCAGAAAGGACTTCTGTCCATTGTATAGCTGCTGTTCTTAACGCTTAGTGTTCAAACTGTGGTGTAGCAATTACTGTTTCACTGAGTTTGCTGATCCCTCTCTTTCAAATGATAGGCCCTTGTATGGAAGAAAAGTGGAAGGCAAGAGTCAGTTCTCCCACCACTGTTATATGATAAAAAATATTGGTGCTGTCAGGATTTCTACCTGCTATCCAGCTGCCATACTAGAAGGGTGGGAATCTCCTTTGTGTCATACCTGCTAGTCCTGAAGACACCATAGTCTGTCTCAAATGGCACTAGATAATTCTATTTAGGCAACCAATTTCTGCCCAAAATAATGCTGGTATATATTCTCAGACTGCTATATTAACTAAAGGAGAAGCCTTGATGGTTTAATGCTAGATGGATTCGATTCTTCCTTGTTTTTCCAAATATTACTATGTGACCCTATCATTAGGCCTTAAGGACTCAAAAAAAAAAAAAAAAAAAAAAAAAAAAAAAAAAAAGGAAAGAAAAAAAGAAAGTCCTAACACTTGTTGCACTTTCAATTTTTATGCAAAAATTCTTAGTCTTTAAGGGTACAAATAGAAAATACTTTTGGGTTTAACTTTGTTGGATTTGTTTCAAATCTAGAAATGTAGCACCCTTGGGAATGTAGCTTATCACTAATTCTTGATTTTTCTACTTTTTTCCCTCAACGTGAAAAATAAATTAGCACACTCGCATGCCTTCCTCAGATTCACTGTTGCAACACTTCTGTAATGTCTCTTTATAAAGTGAACTCCTGAGATGCCTACACTGTAGCTATGAAAAGCCTCTAAATATAAAACTATTTGCCTTAGAGGTTAGAAGGTTTCTCATCCAGAACCTTCTTGGTTCATACCTAGCAAGGCACGAAGCCCCCTAGGCCTGGATAGCAAGGACTTGCTGTGAAGGCAGATGAGAGTGGGACTATCTCTGACTGAACGGCTGTCTAGCAATGCATGGTCCAGCTGGCTACTCCTTGAGGGACAGGGAGCCAGAAGCCAAGGGGGATCCCTTTCCAGCCAGGGCCTCTTGCTCAGTACCCAAGTGAGGTAAGCAGGACAGAGCCAGACCCTCTTGGGAAACAGAGGCAGGCTTTAAGATACATTTGTGTTAATAAATGAGAAGAGCTGGAAAAACTTCAAAAGAAGCTGGATTGTGTTTACAAGCAGGAGAATGAACAGCAAGAATTTTCCCCCAATGGACCTCTTCTACTTAGGAAAGTGAGCATGCTGTTTGAGAGAGTGATTTTTCAAGTGTTGCTTTCATTTAATCTCACTGCATTTACACAAACTCTTTGGAAACAAATGAATGGTGCTTTAAAATAGAACCAAAATTTCTGTCTCCTTTATGCTGTAAGCTGAAATAAATCTAATTTATTACTGCATTGAAGACTGCATCCATAAAACCATTTCAGACTATTACAAACATGACTTATGTTGATGACACTTTATATACTGAGCAATGGATAATTATTATCAATAGGTGATGAAATGAAGTACTTAATTGAAATCGAGTGGTGGAAATGGTAATTGTATTGAAAGCTGAGATTCTAGCTGTGTGTGTGAATCCAGAATTAGGTCAAAATTTGTTTGCAGAGAGAAGAAACTGGTCCTAACTTCCTTCATCAGCATTTTTATCTGTTATTTTGGATTATAGGTGACCACATATGGATAGTTCTTGATGGTCCAGTTGATGCTATTTGGATTGAGAACCTTAATTCTGTCCTGGATGATAACAGAACTCTAACACTAGCAAATGGAGATCGGATACCTATGGCACCAAATTGCAAAATAGTCTTCGAACCTCATAATATTGATAACGCTTCTCCAGCAACAGTTTCAAGAAATGGGATGGTATTCATGAGCTCATCGGTTCTCAACTGGAGCCCTATCCTTGAGGTACAATAGCTAAGGGATTGTTTATGTATTGAAAGTTTTACTGGTTGCTTATTCAGCACTTCACTGTTGTTACTTTAGGGGACCTACTTTGTGACTTTTGCTATGAAATTTTTGCTTTTACACTGTATAAACTTACAGGTCAATATTTAATATAGCAATCTTTCTGGTAGTTTATACAAGAGTGAATAATGTATTTTTTTCAGGAACATAGTCAACTTATTTCACTTTTAAAAACACAGATATTTCATTTTGGGACAAATTTGTAATTCAGGATATTTTATACAACTGAAGAACCACTCGGTTGTCAAAATACCAACTACCTGGCAGCCTATAGTACAGCTTCAGACCAAGGAAGAAGAGTAAATGGGCTGATTCAGGAATCTAGAAATCCTCAAGAAAATATAAGTTCTCTTGATATTTCTTAAAATTAATTGCAGTTGGGATTTAGAACCAGAAATAAAGTCAATGCAGCATCAAAGTGTTGTAATTTTTAAATTGATGTTCTTACCTAGTTAAGTTGTCTGTTAACACTTCTGGAAGCAAAATGTCTAAGCATGTGGCTACTCTCTCTGTCATGGAATGAATCATTTAGAAAAACAGAACATGTTATAAGTGTGTTTTGGAGGGAAGAACATCATATAACATATTCAATTTTGAGGGTGATTTATAAAGTGAGTTTTTTCTTGTATATGTCCTCTTCCAAAAACCAGGAAAAATAAGTCCTTATCTTGACTGAATGATATAGTGAATGATACACTTAGAGACTTGACCATACTATGCTTTTTTTTCATGTGGCAAATATCTTGGTAAAGATTAAATATAAGAGTTCCCAAGAATCTAACCTAATGTTCCATAGTAATATCTTTCAACAAACCTTTCAGCATTTCATTCCAGTTTTCTTCCATTTTAAGAAAACAATGGAGACAATACCAGTAAAAAAAATTGGTTTCTATTTTTTTTTATTTTATTTTATTCTTAGGCCCTATATTGCCTTAGAAATTTATCGGTGAAGTAGTGTCCTCAGGATTAACACTTTTTAGAAATCTAAATCAAAAGAAATATTATTTTATTTTCTCTTTATTTTTTCTTGTCTAGTCAGTCTTATTGAGAATATTTTGTTGAAGTTATTTTTCTTTGATGAAACATGGACAGTCTCATGAGCATCAAAATTTAAAACTTTCTTCCTTGTGGCTAAGACACTGATTCCTGTGATCATAGATAAAATTATGTTACTACCTTTTTCTGAAAACCAAGTTAATATTCCTTTCTTCTGTATAATCACAAATTAACTTTCCTTTATATGGGCTTTAACCTTCAATTTTAAGGAAGGAATAATTTAGTCTTCCTGTTTATGAAATTAGAACATCATCCAGGCCCTCGTAGCCTACTTACCCCCCTGTTTGCAGACTCAGAAGAACAAAACTTCACAGGTTACTATGAATTGCCAGACCGAATTTTACAGTCCTTTCTAGAAAGTATCCCATTAACAAGCTTGGGTTTTTAAAATATTTTTTAAAATGAATGTTTCAGTCTCATTCACTTACTTCATTTTCCAAATCAAATAGAATACCTGTGGAAAATACAACTAATGCTCATGTAGACAGTGTTGCTTAACTAGCCAGATGAATATACAGTTGGCTTTGTATTAACTTTCAGATATTAGCAGTTGAGGAAGCCTTTTGTAATGATTACTCTGTATTATTCTCAGATTTCTTATTGTTTTAACCCATAAAGCTCCTCATGCTTGTAAGTCTTATATAGCTTGCTTGCTTATAACCAGATTTCTTGTCCATAAATCCCTGATTTGTCTGGCAATGGACAGAAATTTGAGATGCCGCGGGGCAACTGTTCTTAGCGTGTGAGAAGTTTTGGCACAGACAGAAATCGAGAGAGAGGCGGTACGCTGCTGTCTGAGCCCTGAGCGGCAGGCAGTGCCTGGTGCCTCTTCCTGGGGCCGGAGATGTCCCCTGGGGGAAGTGTGCCCTGGGCATGGAGTTATCAGGTTGAAGGAGCTGTGGAAAAAGGGTGAGGAGACTTGTGTGTCTTCAGGGAAGATAAACGGATCAGAAGGCTCTTTGCAGAGCCACTCCAGACTCAAGGTCCCTAGCCCTGTAATGGAAAAGAGAATGAGAGAGGCTGCAGTCAAAGCTTTAATGGACAGAAACTCCCAAGATGAGGAAGGCTGTAATCTTGTGGTTTCTGGCAACAGAAGCGAGTTTTTTTTTCCACCTGTAGATCTGAAATGGCAGGTCAGGTATAATGCCCTGGGAATAGGTGAGGAGCAACAAGATCCTCTAGGGGAAGCGTCAGAACCCTGCTTAGCGTTACCCAGTTGAGGGAAAAGGAGTGTGATTGTTGTCAGAGACTCCCTCCTGTGATGGAGGCACCCACATGCTGTGACTTGTTGCCTGTGGAGGTTTACCGTTTGTGAGGGACTAAGGATTGCTGCAGAGGGTTGTTACCATATTTCTCTAGTAGCACCTAGAGCTTTTTGCTTTTAGAATATTAAATCATATGGAGCTGGCTGTTCAATCACAGCTACTTAGCAAAACTCAGGAATCATCACTAATTCATTTGATAGGTTTCGTTGGCAAGTACAAAATTATTTGCATTCTTATTAGAGAAAAAAAGCATTTAATAAGTTTCCTAATAATTCTGCTGTTATTGAAGTTTTACCAATGCAAATACATGTGGTCAACACAAGTGCCTTATGTATATTACTGTAAGGCTTTACTTTTTTTTTTTTTTTTTTTTTTTTAAACTAATATAGATACTTGGGAAAGTTTAAGTGTAAATTATGCACATAGGACAGTGGCTTCCATGAGATTCCACTTGTGTTGTTCCTTTCTCTACTTATAGAACTGCATAGGGCCTATTGATGTTAAGTTCTCACAGCTCTGCATCCTTGTATTGGTTAATTTGCAGACAACAACTTCTTGAACATTTCCATTTAAATTGAGCTATAGATTCAGCTGCAAAGATAGCAAAAACAAAGAAAAACTTTTCATTTTGCCTTATCAGTCATGATTTACCTCCTCACTTTGAAGTGATATGCAGACTAAATTTAGTTGTGTTGAAGAGTTGCATGAAAGTAGTTTCACTTAATCCATGACCACTTAATTTATTTTGGTGGTAGCAACAGTTACAAGGAAAACAAGATTTTTATTTTTTTTTGTTTTTTGTTTTTGGATAACACAAAACAAATTATGTTTATTTCAGCCATGAAACAACCCTTCCAACCTCCCTTCCTCTCCCCTCACCCCCAAATTGGCTATAAAGTTGCAACCTATAGTTATTTATCATTTGAGCTGCTAACATTTTTTTTTTGTTTGGTTTTACTTCATAAATAAAATACCTTGAGACTATCTTGATCTCTCTTTAAGTACATCTCCCTTTAAATCTATTTTGTAGTGCAATATACTACATATTCCAGCAGATCAGGGGATCAGGGTAGATGTTAATCTCGCATTGTTTGCTAGAGGATTTCCTTAGTTTTGTAACAGAATTAAATGGTTTTCTTTCTTTAGTTCCTAATTCTCAGATGCAGAATGAAACATAATATTGGTTGATATTTCAGAAGAACTTTGAAAAATAAATTAAAAAAGATACTAATAGCTCAGGAAGTTATTGTATATATTTAGATTTCCCATCCTTGTGATCTATAAACAACTAAACGTAGCAGCCTATTGGGATGCAATATCATGACATAAGCAATTTCCAAATTCAGTGAAATAGATCTCAAACTTTTCATATTGCTCTTCTTGTCCAGCAAAGTGATCAAAGGTATTTGATCCATTACTCATCAAACTCCAAAACAAAAATATTTTACCAACTTTTCTACTTACCCCTAATATTTTCTGAACAGCTGGTTCCAGATAACTATTTTAAGTAGTTCTGCCATTTAATCTTTAGCGCTTTGTTTTCCACCTGTTTCTAGTTTTTTCATATATCTGCCTATTTGTAATCAGTCCCAGAGTTTATTTACTTTGGGCAGTAAAAGAGTTTCAAAAGATTATGAAGATAGAAGTGGAGAAAAGAATCACAGAAGCACAAAACAGGTGAGGATGGAAAGGACTTCTGGAGATTGTGTAGTTGAACACACCTCACTCAAAGCAGAGTCAACTAGAGTAGGTTGCTCAGGACTGTGCCCTATTGAGTTTTGAGATGGAGACTCCAGAAACTCACTGAGAAGCCTGGTCCAGTGTTTGACCACCCTCACAACAACAACAAGTTTTATCTTGCGCTTAAATGGGAATTATTTGATTGAAATTTGTGCTAAATTTTAGTTTGAATTTTGGAGAAGGATCTGCAAGCATTTGCTGATGAGTGTATTTTATGTAGGAAAGCAATCATTCTGCCACACAGGTGAGAGAGAGCTTCTGGGTAACTCAAAGAAGCAGGTTACTACTTTGAGCTAAAGGCATCAAAGAACAAATCCTGTTCTGTGATCTTGAGAAATAGGTAGTTTTAATTAGGTTTTGTTTATCCAGCATTGCAGGTACTGAGATATACAATAAAAATACTACACACACCGACAGACACCCCCTCCTGAAATCCTAACTTTTTTCTGCAACTGCCAGATGTTTCTAGGCTACCTTGTATCACTGCTAGAAACTATCAATGTGCAGAATAAATCAAACTTGTGTTCAGTACATATATTATTCTTTGTTTGCAGAGTAGTTGTATGACTTAAACAGCCATTGTGATTAAAAAGTTATTTGAGAAGAATGATTTTTGTGCTGTTGAAAACTTTTAAGTGCTTCTTTTTCTTCAGTATCTATGTTTAACATCCAGTAGGAATTATGCATACTTGGGTGAAATTTGACCTTCTTCTAGCAAAACCTTGCCCAACAGGCAGGGAATGTGAGCCCCCCCCAAAAGAAAGTAACTTTCCATGCTCACTGGACCTTTTGAATTACTAGACTTGAATTTATGGAGACTTGCATTGGCAACTAAATTTATTTTCTCACCATGTTTTGTAACAGGGATTTTTGAAAAGATGGTCCTTCCAAGAAGCTGGAATTCTACGTCAGCTGTATTCTTCATCATTCCCAGACTTACACCGCTTCAGCATTCAGTCTCTGCAATGCAAGACTGAGATGCTGGAAGCCTTTGTGATTATGCAGAGCATTAATATGCTGCAGGGCCTTATCCCACCTAAGGTAAATTAGTGTGGATTTTTTTTATGTTTACTTAATCTAATGGGGATAATTTTAAGTCATGAGGTTATGTAGGGAGGAGATTCTTTGATGACTTGGAATATAAATGAAGATGCAGGTTAATAAGGAATAACTTCTTTTTCTTTTGGAAATTATAGCTAGGATGTGGCCTCTTTCACATTTGGATTTGATGTTCAGCACTGATGTGTAGCATGCATAAGACAGCAGTTTTCCTTCAGGTTTTTTTGGGTGGATTGTTGTCAGGTTATAAACCAGAACTTAAACAAATCAAATGCTGTAATGGGTGATTAAAAGTGATATTTACAGGGTGCTTTTCTATATTTTGTGGCCTACTTGATATTGATTCAGTCTGTCCGTTGACAAAGATGTCAGTAAATTTAAGCATGTCTGAAGGCTTTTAAACTGATGTTACTAATGATTGTCAAGTAGAATTTTTAGGCTATTGAAAATAAAAACCTCACTCATTTCTTCAGGAGCAAGGAGGGGAATTGACTCCAAAATACTTGGAAAGGCTGTACATCTTCTCTCTTATGTGGAGTGTAGGAGCATTATTAGAACTGGAAGACAGATGCAAAATGGAGCACTGGCTTCGAAACCATGCAACAATAAAACTTGATCTTCCCTGTATCCCAGAAGGCAGTGAAGATACCATGTTTGATTATTATGTGGCATCTGATGGTTAGTAACTGAACTGGGTGGTATGGGATAGAACTTATACGTAATTTTAAGTAATTTTAAAATTGTGCTTTCAGAGAATTAATTCAGAAGGTTTTTTTGTAAGTAATTTTAAGTAATTTTAAAATTGTGCTTCTTTCAGAGAATTAATTCAGAAGGTTTTTTTGTAGCTTACCTTCTTTTGTGTTTAGCAAGTTTTATATTAGAGCTACACTTTACTGGTGATGTTGTATAAAGATTTTTCCCTATTCCCTGTGAGAAATCAGAATGTGGATATATTGCTACAGAAAGCTTCATGGACTTTGTGGTGATGAATTGTCGAGTGAACAAAAATAGACAAGCCTTGTCCTTGTCATAATTTATGTAGGAAAGAGGAGTAAGCCTCTTACATCCAACTCGAGAAGTTCTGTGATTATTTGATTGTATAATTTTGGTCTGAATTTAGAGTGGGATTACTGTATGTGAGACAGAGGCACTGACAGATGAGTCAACTCAATGAAAAAATAAAAGAAGCAACGATGCCTTGTATTTCTAAGACATTAACTTAGTTTCTTTCTTATTAGGTAAATGGATGCACTGGAATACACGTGTTGAAGAGTATGTATATCCCAGTAGTAGCACGCCAGAATATGGCTCCATTCTTGTGCCTAATGTTGACAACGTGAGAATGGATTTCCTTATTGAAACCATCGCGAAACAGGGCAAGGTACTTTTTTCTGTATTTCACATCTAAATAGTACTGATAGTACATATGATGAAGTTTTTGAATTGGAAGTGAAATACTATATTATTGAAAAGGAAGAACTTTGGTTTTGGGGTTTTTTTTTAACATAAAATAGCATTTCCAGGTGCTACATTCATGCAAATATGCTTGAACTCTTGAATACTCACTGCTTCCAGACTTTTTTTTTTCTTCCCCTCACCCATCCTTTCTGTAGTGGAAATAACTATAATTACAGCTGAAATCAGGTCAGAACAGAAGTAATTTTCTCATGTAGCTGTTGGAGAGGGAGCAGCACACAGGGCAGCAGAGCGCCAGACTCTACTGATAAGAGCTCTGCCTACATGGGGCTGTTACAGAGGTTTATGTATCTTTAGGTTATGCAACCCATTCTTCCTCAAAACTGTGTCAGATGAGCAGGATATGCTAAACAGCAGCAGCAACTGAAAACTTTCAGATACTGAGGTGGTAAGAGGGCACATCCTTTTTCAGAGAATCAACTGCTTTTATAAATAATCTGTTACATCACGCTGACATTACCATTAACTGCAAATATTTTTAGCTTGTGGGGCCTGCAAAAGTCTGAGACATTAGCTATTTTGCTTCCACATGTCCCTTGCTTAGAGTTCACTTTACATAACTTTTCTAGTTTCATTTCAGTTTAAAAACCAAATGGGATTGCTGAGGCTTTTCCAAGACATCCAGCTCTTGTGTTTTGTCTTACTTCGATGTTGTCTTTGTCTAGGCTGTCCTACTAATTGGTGAGCAAGGAACTGCAAAGACTGTTATCATCAAAGGTTTTATGTCAAAATATAACCCTGAAAGCCACATCGCTAAGAGTTTGAACTTCTCATCTGCAACTACTCCATTAATTTTCCAGGTATAGTAGTCATTCACTTTCTAATACAACATGACTGGATTCAGAGATTGTTCTGAGAATTTGCCAGGAGGATGCTTCTGAAAGTGGTTTATTTAATTGAAAATGAGTTTAGAAACAAAAAAGCACCTGATCAAATGGATTAAGTGTACTAACACATGATTTAAGACTTCTATAAAAACCATGTTCCTCTCAACTTTTTCAGTAGTTATTGAGCTGTTCTTAGACTATTACAATACCATGCAGATCATTTGCTTCATCACATTTAATGTTTTTATGTCAAATGTATCAGTTCTTACTAATTGGATAGAGCTGTCAGTGCCTTTCCTCAGACTTCACTAAAAGCCGTGTGTGAAATAAGTGCTACCCAAAACAATCTGTCATAAAAAGTGTGCTGTCTGCAATTTAAATTTCGGTAAATTAAATTACTCATTAAAAAAGTAACACATGCAGTGCAGCTGCTCTAAATAAAACTATGAATACATAAATCCTGAACTGTACTGCCTGTCCAAATTTCTACTGAGCTACTTCGAATTATTTCAAGTTTCTTTAACCTGCTGGCAATATATATGGGATATATTTTTAACGTGGTTTGGTACGCCAAGCTAAAGCACTATCTGTGCTGTAATCAGGAGTGCTGTCTATAACCATGATGCATCATCTGCCATCTGGCTCTATAGCGTAGAGGAAACTATTAACGTGTTTAATATACACTTATGTAATTTTGGTCTCACTTTCCTTAGTATTTTTCCTTCTATTGATTTGGCTATAGAAACAAAAAGTAGTGTCGGTACATCTGTTTTTATAAAAGAGATGCCAAGTTTATAGATAATAGATAGTCTGTTCATGATCAAGACAAATGAAATATATGTGCAAATCTAACAGATGTCTCTGATAACAATCTAGTCCAAAGCACTGTCTGCTACGACACATGTGCTTTTAAATTACCCTGACTTTCTAAAATCTTGGTCTAACTGATGCCACTTCTGTAAGAAGGCTTTCCAGGCTACCGTACAGGAGCCTAGGAACAATGTAAGAATGCAAATGTTTAGATTTGCATTGAAGAATAACTATGCATGGTTAAGTGAGCTTTCACTTGGTATACAATAAATAATATCTGGACTGTAAGAAGAATGGAGCAGTGGAAAGACGATGGGAAGAAAAGTAGTGTTAAGTCTACTATTAAGCAAAGTTATTTCATCATATTTATTTATTTATGTGAATTTAATTTTCGCTGTATGCTTTTATGAAGTACATTGATGTCTGCTGGAAAGGTCTTCAAGAATCGCATCTTTCAGATCTGACAGATTATTAATTTAATCTTTATTGCTAGTAGGCATCAATTTTACTGATTAATGAAAAAAATGAAAGAAATGTTTGAGATGGTTTCAAAATTATGAAACTGTTAGGCATGGTTGTCTACACTAGACATTTGTTATATCTGATACCAATCTAATGCTATATAGCATGAGATTTCAGACATTCCAGTTGAACTAGTGCAATTACTTCCAGCAGATGTGTTGTCTAAACCTTTCTTAATAAAATTCTGTGTCACATAACCGTCAGTATGTTCAAGTGACTGAATCATGCATGAACAGAAGGGCTCTGTGTAACTATGCTAATAATTGTTTTTTAACAGCGTACAATAGAAAGTTATGTGGACAAGCGCATGGGCACAACTTGTGGTCCACCTGCAGGCAAAAAGATGACAGTCTTCATTGATGATGTGAATATGCCCATAATAAATGAGTGGGGAGATCAGGTTAGTTTGTAAAAGAGGAAAAAAGAAGGCAAAACATATTTTCTTTCTTTCCTTGCTATGCTGTAAAACTGGTTTCTGTCCTCAATCAGGCAATAAGGGGTAAATCTGATATGTAATGTTTAATTTTTAACCAGTCTTCTTAAAGAACCCATCTAGTTTTATGTTGTCATGAATTAATTGAAATAAATATACCGACTACAAGAAGCAGTTTGACTACTCCTTAAAACATGCTTGTATAATTTTAACAATGTTTTTTACCAGTACTTATTTTTTTAACAACAAAAGAAAATTAGTTAGGGAAAAAACCTTTGGCACACAAATTGTGATAGCAAGCTGGCTGTGGACAATAATTAAAATACTGTGAATGCTGAAAGGTAAGAAGTGACTTCTCTGCTTCTGAAAAAATGGAAGTAATCATTGTGTATGCTGGCAAGATGGCCCTGAAGCATATTGCTTTGGAAACTAATGTTAGAATTTCTAGAGAAGTATAGTAGTATAATGTACGGTCTGTGGGATGTTTTCAGCTGGTCAAACAGAAAAGCAGGGGGTTCATTTATGGCTAACCAAAAGAATCGTGCATTCTTTTGTATGGAAGTAATTCTATGTTTGCAGCTTGAAAAAAACATGTTTGTGATATGGAAATTTCATCAAAATATTTGGTAGCAGATGCAACACGTGATGATACATCAGGTTGGGCTTGATTAGAACAAACTGGACATTTTGTGTTAAAAGGGAGTATTTCCAATACAACAGTACTCGAAATCATCCAGCATTCAAGCGAGAATGAATTGAAGTATGAAGGATTAATTCTAAGCTAGGGATTCCCTTCTATTCCCAGGATTTTTGTCCATAGATATTACCAATGAAAAAGACAATGTAAACATGCGTGTATTTTTCTCCTGAAAGAAATAAGCAGAGGTCTGGAGGAAAAAATAATGATATACTTTTTATTAGGTCTTTCAAGTACTAAAGTGTGTTTACTGTTATATAATACCTGGTTATTTTACAGGTCACTAATGAGATAGTTAGGCAGCTGATGGAACAGAATGGACTGTACAACCTGGAAAAGCCTGGTGAATTTACCAACATTGTGGACATTCAGTTTTTGGCTGCTATGATCCACCCTGGGGGAGGTCGCAATGACATTCCACAGAGGCTCAAGAGACAATTTTCAGTGTTCAACTGTACTCTGCCTTCTAATTCTTCCATTGACAAAATTTTTGGTAACGGGAAATTAGTTTTGTATCCTTCTAATTTTTGAAAATCATAGTTGATTTTTCTTTACCCTCTATTAATAAACATTATGATTAAAATTAAGGCTTAATCCCCCTCTGATTTGCTTCCCAATGCATTTTCCTTCAGTAATTGCTTCCCAGCTGCAACTTCATCAGTCTGTAAATTTTTCAGATTCAGACACATCTCTGAATCTATTGGTATGCTAAGTGGTAGGAGGAATGGCATGAAGGCCATTCCTAGTTTTTGTGACAGTGCTGGAGAGTTGCTAAGGTGCTACAGATGCTAAGAACGAATGACTAATGACTGGGTTTTCAGAGGATCACATTGGTCTCAGAGAAGAAATTAACTATTCAAAGGCTGGTGGAAGCTATTTTGGTAGACAAAAGAACATTTTTATGGACAATTAATTAAGAGCTAAATATCCAGTGAGCAGGTGGCAGAATGGTGTTCAGACCAGGTCAATCAAGATTTGAATAAAGACTGGAATTGCTTTTCAACAAATTAAGAAAGGTTCTGGGGATTAAAAAAAGAAAAAGAAGAAGATTGTAGCTCTTGGTGTTGCTCTAGTGTGTCTTAGAAAAACCTTTGATTTAGCAATTTTTTTTCACAGGTGTAATAGGAGAAGGTCACTACTGTAGTGAGCGGGGCTTTTCAGAAGATGTGAAGAAAACGGTAGCCAAATTGGTTCCACTGACGCGCAGGCTGTGGCAGATTACCAAGCTAAAAATGTTGCCCACACCAGCCAAGTTCCATTATATCTTCAACCTTCGAGACCTCTCAAGAATTTGGCAAGGAATGCTGAACACCACATCAGAAGTGATCAATGAACCAAAGGTAAGTGCAGCACATCAGTGGCTTTGTTATAATTAGTATATAATTAGTGTAGCAAAGAGGATGAAGATTCTAACTTCTTGGTATTTCAGTTTGCTTTAGAAAAATATAATTTCTGATTTAAAAAGTTTTTCAGTGTTTTTTTGAGGCAAAGATGTTTCAGTCTAACTTTTACAGTGCCAATTCAAATTATAACTTTGTTTCATAACTATAGCAAACCCCACTTCTTTTGACAGAAGAGGGTTTGCCTCTATTTACTTATTATGTTACTGACAAATGCTGGCTTATTTGAAAGAATGGAGCAAAGAGAATTATAAGAAGCAATTTACTTCAACCCAATGAAAATGCGTATATATTGATTAAAAATATGAACAGTTCCCCTCTCTCCATTAGTGACCTGAGGCTTTCAGTCGCTAATGTCTGACTAACAAATGATTTCTGGCTCACAGCTTAAAAGGCAGAGGTAGTAAAAAGTCATAGTGATATTCTTTTTTTTCATTATCCACCTTTCTTCCAGAAAAGCTCAATATACTTTATGCATCATTTATTTTTTAATTATTTTAAGGAAAAGTAATTTAGTGTTTTGAGCACTGAAACATGAAGTGCTGGAAAAGCAATGTTTATGGTAATCACGGAAAATTCATTATACATTTGGGTTATATAATCAGTTCATGTTTAATGTACTTCCCTACTTGTTGAATAAGATCCTGAATTCTACTGCATCCAAAATTTAAATTTTGGAATTGATTTTAATTTCTGAAGATAAAAATATACAGCACAAAGATGATTATATGTATATAATGTCTTTCGAAGTATAACAAACAATTGCTCAAAATCTGATTGTATAAATTTACATATTAGTTCTGGGATTTGACACAGAATGCACCATTTGTGCTAAGTGCTGTAAGCTTAAACAAGGAGTACTTGGAATTTTTTTCTACTACTGTGTAGCAATAGTGTAGGATTAAAACTGGTATTGCTGGGATTAAGAACCTGGCAGGTTTTCCTTTTGAATACTATGACCAAACCGAAGAACTTTAAAGGTATATTGGGTTTGCAGAAAGAAGAATGTAAACTCTTATACTTCTTTTTTTCTCTAAATAATTTGGATTTGGTATTGGGAGTGACATCTGTGTTTGACATGAAATTATTCATGCTATGAAGCTATTATTTCCACTCACCTTCTACTTAATGACCAGCTAAAAAAGTGGTTTATCAGTGCATAAACATGTGTTAACAGGCATGGATATGGTTTTAAGGCTAGGAAAAGAAAATTTAATTTGGTAAATATGCTCTGGTTTGGAATGCTAGATTAAGGCTTCCTGCACAGTTAGCTGGATGTAATCTTTAAATGCTATTGGGCAGAATGAGAAGCACAAGATATCGCTCCTGAGTAAATCCCAAAATACTACTGTTTCTTTTCTAGTGTTAATATGATTTTAAAATAAATAAATAAATAAAAGCATGGCTTTTAAATTGGCATAGCTTTGTTGCAAGCCTAATCTGAATGAATTGCTGCTTTTTTTTTTTTTTTTTTTTTTTTACATAGGTACTAATAAAGCTGTGGAAGCATGAATGTAAGTGTGTTATTGCTGATCGTTTCACAACCTCAAAAGATGTAAAATGGTTTGATGCAGCTGTGGCAAAACTCATTGAAGAGGAATTTGAAGACAAAAAGTCTTTGCTGGATCCTGAAGTTGATGCATTCTTTGTTGACTTCTTAAGGGATGCACCTGAAAGACCCGGTAAAGATGGGCTCTAATAATCATGGAGATGGCAAGAATAGGGAAGGGGGGATATGATAAAATAGATGCTAATAAGAATATGTTTTAAGAATGCATAGTAAGTTTATGCATCAAGGGTGGCTGCTCTGTCCAGTGACTTTGAAGGGTAGTCTATGTTAACAACTGTGGCACATCTTTATATCCATGGGATTTTTAAGTCTGTATATATACCCAAGTTATCTGTATAGAAGAGCCTTGTTTCCATTTCCATTGATGTTGTAGATAGACAAAACTGCCAAATAGTGAGCATGAGTCTATATTATTCTAAAATGATGAAAGAAGTGTGGTACGAATGGATCCAAGTGGTGGGGTTGCAGTACTAGGTAACAGATAGCGCTCTAGCTACTATCCCCTAGAAAGCTGGTGAAAGAATACTGGCTCTGGGCTAATTCAGTACTTCTTTGAGAGTAGCCCTGCTGAGAGAGACTTGGGGGTACTGGCGGATGAAAAGCTGGACATGAGCCGGCAATGTGCGCTGCAGCCCAGAAGGCCAACCCTACCCTGAGCTGCATCAAGAGAAGCGTGGCCAGCAGGTCAAGGAAGGGGATTCTGCCCCTCTGCTCTGCTCTGGTGAGACCCCACCTGCAGTGCTGTGTCCAGCTCTAGAGCCCTCAGCACAAGAAGGACATGGACCTGTTGGAGCGGGTCCAGAGAAAGCCACAAAAATCCAAGGGCTGGAGCACCTTTCCTGTGAGGACAGGCTTAAAGAGTTGGGCTTGTTCAGCCTGGAGAAGAGAAGGCTGCGGGGAGACCTGGTTGTGGCCTTTCAGTACCTAAAGGGGGCCTATAGGAAAGTTGGGGGCAATCTTTTTAGCAGGGCTGGTTGTGACAGGACAATGGGTAATGATTTTAAACTAAACCAGATTATATTTAGACAGGATATAAGGAAGAAATTCTTTACAATGAGGGTGGTAAAACACTGGAACAGGTTGCCCAGAGAGGTAGTGGAGGCCCCATCCCTGGCAACATTCAAGACCAGGTTGGACGGGGCTCTGAGCAACCTGATCTAGTTAGCGGTGTCCCTGCTCACTGCAGGGGGGTTGGATTAGATGACCTCTAAAGGTCCCTTTCCAAGCCAAAGCATTCTGTGATTCTAAGGAAATACCCAGTACATGATTTTGTAACAAATCAGTATTATTTCAAACTCTCCTGAATGCTAGTAAAACCTCTTGAATTATCCATATGGCTTATAAAAATATCTTTGTGTCTTTTAAATAAAAATATTGCTTCACTGACCTTGCTAAATGACCTGGGAATATTTGTTGGTTGATGGAAAAGAACAGAAAACAGTTGTTTGGGTTTTGGGGAACGTAATTATTTAAGCCATTGGATGATTAAATTATCTGTGTTCGTATCACTTTAGTGATGAATAGTGGAGGCAATAAAAGGTTGGCATGAGTGGTCAAATGCCATTTAAATCTCTTCTTGGATAATGGAAGTAGTCAGAAGGCAGTGACAAAACAAGAGTAAAGGACAGGAAATGTTTAATTGGAAGGAATCAAATAAAGTATAAAGCAAACTGTTCTGAGAAAGTAGTCCAACACATCCTTAAACAACTTGCTAAACTGCAGCAATGTAAAGAGGACTGAAATGTAAGTTGGAATACATACTGAGAGAGTGAAGAGTGACTTTTAATGTGAAAATTTGAATCCACTCTAGAAACCGTTGTGTTGAACTCAAAAATAAATGCAAAAAGAAGCATGTATTTCTCAAAATAACTTCCTTCCTGGTGACAGTTTAAATGTACCTGCCCTGTAATGTGCCTTTTAGCATGAAACTTGATCTAAATGCAAAGTAGGAGGCCCTCATTTAGAAAGAGTATGTTTTGTCTCCAATATATTTGTCAGAGCCTTGAAGAACCCCTTTCTTTTTTGGCTTTATGTAGAAAGAATGACAAATGTAATTTTGTTTTAATTGTCCTTTTAATGGAATTTAGTCTTGCCCGTTATGATGGAAGTGTAAAAAAAGGAACTGGATTTCTGAGCTCTTAAATATATAAAAAGATATTAATTTTTAATAACCCTATGCTCAGGTTACTGATAGGTTTATGTATACCCCTTGTATCTCTCTGGGTTATATAGTCACAATGTATTAATTCCCAAGATAAATACACAAAGACTTGAGATAAAGTAGCTCAAAAGTCAACTTTTAGATTTTAGCTTCACAGAAATTGTTAGTGGTGCTAGTGTTCTTGAGACCCTCAAACTGTTCAAAGGTAGTTTTTATCAGTCAGTTTTGGCATTACTATTTAGTACTTGTCATTCTGAATCTTGAGACTAGAGAAGAGTTTAAAATAATGTATTACACCGGCTGCCTCTGTAAATAATGTAAATGTCTGCCCTTTCTTAGGTTTACTATTTGATCATGCTGTCTTTTGACATTCGTAACAAAACTGCAGTAACAGGATTAAACAGATATAATTCTCTTAAATGGTAATGGTTTGAAACTGTAAAAGCATCACTATAGTTTAGCTCCTTGCTGTATTCCTTATGAGTTCCTTATCAATAGCTGAGTTGTTTAATTATCTCATTTAACTTACAAGAAACATTTCTACCTGGAATACTCCTTTTGTTTGTTGGTTTTGCAGGTTAAAATAGGGAATCAGTAAATTAAGTCTTAATCTAAAGGAGTGTTCATACATGCAGCAACAGCACAGAGCTAAAGAATTCTGAAATTAAGGTGACTTCAGGCATACACAAAATGCAGAATAAAGGACAGCTGAATGAGAATTAATCACCACCTTATTTTGAGAGGTTTGATTCTGCAGTAGAAGGCAATTTCCTTAAATGGTTTTTATATATACATATGTTTGGGGTTTGTTTTTTTTGTTTTTTTTTTTTTGCTTGGAAGCTGCATGATTATTGGACCACTGATAACCCATGCAAGAAGGAAGTGCAGAAATAATTAAAATGAGAAAAATATTACAGATATTATCCTTATTACAATACAGTTTGATTGCTTTTTTCCCCTACCTTTACCTCCCTTTCCACTGACTTCCAGTGCTTTACTAAGCATTAGGGAAATACTTATTTAACTGGAATTACTTATTTCATTGATTTTAATTCCACCAGTTAGAGATATTATTGTGAATAATATATTTCTTGAGTAAGTAAGAGGAGGCTTAGCGAAACTGATTCTTAGTAATAACTGATCTATGGTAACTGGAGAAACATATCCTGCAGCATATAGATCATGAAATTGTGAAACTAATGGAGCTAGCTCTGTATGTAAATAAGAGAAAAATTCTACTGTGTCTACTATTATTTTTTGAGGAAAACCAAACCAACCAACCAAAAGACCCCATGGTGTCTGCTTGCTGGTACTCTTCCAATTAAGTTTGTCAATTATTTGGTGATGAAGTATGGGCTTGGATGAGCAGTGAGATGGGTTGAAAATTGGCTGGATGGCCAAGCTTAGAGGGTGGTGATCAATGGCACAAAGTCTAGCTGGAGGCCAGTAACTAGTGGTGTACCGTGGGGGTCAATACTGGGTCCAGTTATCTTCAACATCTTCATTAGTGATCGAGATGATGAGGTTAAGTTCCCAGATGACACAAAGCTGGGAGGAGTGGTTGATATGCCAGAGGGTTGTGCTGCCATCCAGCGGGACTTTGATAAGAACCTCATAAGGTTCAACAAAGGGAAGTACAAAGTCCTGCACCTGGGGGGGGAAAATACCGTGCACCAGTATATCCTGGTGGCCACCTGTCTGGAAAGCAGCTTTGCAGAAAGGACCTGGGGGTGCTGGTGGACAGCGAACTGAATGTGAGCCAGCAATGTGCCCTTGCATGAAAAAAAGGCTAGTGGCATTCTGGGCTGCATTAGAAGGAATGTTGCCAGCAGGTCGAGGGAGGAGATCCTTCTGCTTTATTCAGCACTGGTGAGGCCACACCTGGAGTGTTGTGTCCAGGTCTGGTCTCCCCATTACAAGTCCCCATTACAAGAAAGACATGGACATACTGGAGAGAGTCCAATGAACAGCCACAAAGATGACTAACGGACTCTTCTATGAGGAAAGGCTGAGAAAGCTGTGACCGTTCAGCCTGGAGAAGAGAAGGCTCAGGGAGATCTCCTCAATATGTATAAATACTTGAAGGGAGGGTACAAAGAGCCGGGCTCTTTTCAGTGGTCCCCAGTGACAGACTCAGAGGCAATGGGCACAAACTGAAACACAGGAGGTTCCCTCTGAATATCAGGAAACACTTTTTTACTGTGAGGGTGACTGAGCACTGGCACAGGTTCCCCAGAGAAATTGTGGAGTCTCCATCCTTGGAGATACTCATAAGCCATCTGGACATGATCCTGGGGAACCAGCTCTAGGTGGCCCTGCTTGATCAGGGAGTTGGACCAGATGACCTCCAGAGGTCCCTGCCAACCTCAAACCTTCTAAGATTTTATTTGCTGTGAGTAACAATTCTTACTAATGATTAATGGTTATGAATGGAAAGATGAGACAACAACACTATTTCCTCCTTCCTTTTGCGTGGGGGAGAGTTGGCAATTCCTTGTGGCTTTTAGATCACTCAATGAAACAAATGTATGCCTTTTCACCGTAAATATACTTTTTTTTTTCTGTGGTAATTATTCATTTTAGTAGTAATCTTTTTTCTACTAGTGCAATGATTTAATCATCTTGGAGTGTTTTTCTTTTACAAACAAGATTATTTGTGGGTTTTAACCGCAATATTTATTTACCTTCATTCTCTGTTGCTACTTTTGCTTCTAGCATCTAAGTTAATTTCAGTTTTTCATCATTCAGGTTTCAGATGTAGAGAAAGAAGGCTCCTTAGTTTTTGCTGTTTTTGTCTTTGAGAATTAAGCAGCTGAATTTATTGTTCCTTGTAGGTAGTGTATAGGCAGCTTTCTCATGTGTACATCTAATATGTAATATTATGCATAATAAACCAAGTTCTGGGAGGTTAAAGAGACTCCTAATTACCTTCACTTACTCATCCCCACGTTGAGCCTTTGTAAATCATTTAAACTGCTAAGGTTTTGTTACTTGCTTTTTTGTTCTAGGTGAAAAATCAGAGGAAGTTAATTTAGATATTCCCAAAATCTATAAGCCAATTTACTCTTTTCATCAGCTACGGAATTGTTTAAATATGTTTTTACAAACATATAATGAGAACGTCCGTGGTACTGGAATGGACATGGTTTTCTTTGAGGATGCTATGATTCATTTAGTCAAGGTACAGTCTTACTAGATTGCCATTTGTTGTTGTTGTTGTTGTTGTTGTTGTTCACTTGCAATAGTCACCTATGAGTGGAGGTATGCACAAATCAAAGTTACCTCTAAAACTGAAGCAAGTAATTTATTGGTACCAAATATTTTTGTCTGTCACTCTGTGATGAGGTATTAAACCTCAACTTGTCTAAAAAGGCATAAGATGGAACTATTCTTTTATATCTGTCTTTTATGTCTGGTGGGATCATGGTCCTAACTATTCTAACTCTATTTTAACCTTTCTTCTCATTAATTCTTCTGAGACACCTTCCTCTCTTTGGAATGAGTCAAATGAAATTCAGGTTAGGACATAATTGGCTGCTTATGAAGGAGTAGACATAGCAGAACAGGAATAAATGTAGTCCAAACTTCCTTTATAGATCCACAGTATGCTTGCTTCTTTTAAAATTCCTTTGAATATGGATTGGAGTGGACCATGACTTTTAGCACAACACAGCTTGATAGGATTGTCCACGCAGAATAGGCTTCATACAAAGGAGAAGCTTTTTTTTTTTTTAAACTAAAACCCCTATTGTTTCTCAGTTACACAGTGAGGTTATCTGTATTTCCTATCATAAATTATTAAGAACTGAATATTGGATTGTACCATCCTAACAAATAATATAATAAATATCAAAACAATTTAAATTTCATTATACTTGACAAACACGTTGCATCTGCAGTGGAATCAAGTGGTTGCTATACTATTGGAAGGTTTACAGAAAATATTGCAAAGTGCAAATATTCATAAAAGATAGTAATAGTAATATAGAATCCCTTAACTAAATCTTAAAATTTCCATTTGTTCTGCCTTTCTAATATAACCTTATTACTGCAGTAGCATAGGATTTTGGGGTATGTAACTTTCACACATTGTAGCAATAAATGACTGTGATCTTACACAGATTTCTCGGGTGATTCGCACTCCTCATGGAAATGCTCTTTTAGTTGGAGTTGGTGGCTCAGGAAAGCAGAGCTTGACAAGACTGGCATCTTTCATAGCTGGCTATGATACATTCCAGATAATGTTAACAAGGTGAGCATTAATTAAAATTTAAGTAAATAAGTACTTTTGTGTTTAAACTCTTCCTATATGTGAAACAGGCTCCCAGTCTCTGCAGTGGGAGAAAGAACAAGCTTAACATGGGCTGAGCACTGTTGCCTAGAGCGGAAAGACTTGAAAATCCTTTGAGACTTACTAAATTTGCTTGATTTGCTACAATAGGTGTGAGCTTTTACTGTCTTTGGAGTAGTAAACTGTTTCATGTGTTTCACAGAATAATAAGGAATACTGGCAGTGTGAGGTTATCTTTAATCTGTCTTTACACAGTACACTAAACTGTACTGAAAGTATTTGTAGATGCTATCTATCCATAATGCCGTTATGAGTTTATCTTGTAATATTTGTAATCATGCTGTGTGAGGAGGTGGCATCCTCATCCCTTCCCATTAATTTGGTAGATCATATGTATATGTCAGTATTTTGACAGTCTTTTCCAAGTATATCTTGCCGTATTTCATATTCTTCAACCCAATGTGGTTTCTTCTGGAATGACTCACGAAAGATATAAAAAATAAATTATAAATACTTCTCTGAATATTTTAGAATATGAATGCTTCTCAAAGTGTCTGTAGGACAAGTCAATGATCAGGAAATATTTCTGGCACTCAAATAAGATGTCATTGTAGAGAAGTGAAATTATTTTAATTATTTTGCAGCTGTGTTTGCTGCAGAAGGAATTGTAGATTCTTGTGTGGGAATGTCTCTTGGTGAGGATCTACCTGAAATAAGAATCAGAGGATCGATCTGAAATAGGAATGACTTCAGGGGAGATTACAGTATAGCTGACAAAACAAGTAGTAACAAATCATTGGATATCATTCACAAAGAATTATGAAGCCAATAAAGGGTGAAATATTGAATTAAGAAAATGGTGTGCATCTTCCCACCTGAGGATCATAAGAAGGCCTATATAAAGCCCACAAAAAAAAAGTCCAGAGAAGATCTGGGGAGCCCTTACACCTGAAGGCCTGTAAACCCAATGCGTGTACCAGATGAATTAAAGAAACTATAATGAAGAATAGACTGAGTGAAGATTTGAATGAATGTGATTTTAGGAAAGACTCATAAGATTCTGATAAAATGTAATCCTGTTTTACAAACCCCTTGCAGCTCTCCAAGTGGGTCAACAAGCAACTGTAGAAGTGTGATCTGATTGATAAAATTAAATTCTGTGCTTTTCTAACCTTAAGTATTTATCTAAAAAACATCTAATAATTTGTGCCAGAATACCTCTGGGATAAGTTTTGAATCTTGGACAGAATTGTTTGCCATTTGGTTTCCACTCTAGATGAGCAGCTCTGGGACCGGCATGATCGGCAGCAGAGTGCTCTACCATGGTACACAGGGGCGTTTCCTGAACCGGGGGAGCTGAGAGAGCCACCAGGAGCCCACAGCTCATGTGACAGTGGCTCATGAAACCTGGGCAGGGCTGGGAACAACAGTGGCCTAAGCCCCCTCATGTACAAAAAAAGCCCTTAGGAGCGCTAGTGACCAGGAGCGTCACCAACAGGTGGGCACAGAGGGGGCGGCGCGTCAGCACGGGCGTGGGGCGGCAGTGGGCCTGGCAGTTGGCACAGAAGGGTGGGCAGGACGGGTGCTAAAGCTCTGCCGGCTCGACCAGGGAACAATGGCATCCACCCAGCAGAAACCCACGGCCTCTCTAAGCTCTGCACCCACCATGACCGCCCCACGCTCCGAGAAACTGCTGGGACCGCACCCTGCCTTCCCTGGGACGGGCCCCACAGGCAGACAGGGCCCATGACCCGGAGGATTCCCTCTCCTCCCTCCCCCTGGCTGAACACAGGGATTTAAGGGACAGGGGGCAATGGCGACCAGTTCCTGCCTGGCACAGCAGGTGCCTCTCCTTCTCCCCCAACTTCCCAGGGTGCCCTTGCATAATAGGTGTGAGGCTCTGCAAGTGGAATGTGACAATGATGAGGTTGATGGTTCACCTAGCTTGGAGGAGTCGCTGAGGTCAAGTCGGCCTGCACCCTGCGTCAAAACTACTTCAGTAAAGAAAAAAAGACGGGTTGTTGTCATTGAAGGCTCCCTTCTGAAGGGAACACAAGGCCCAATATGCAGACCAGACCCACTTCTTTGGGAAGTCTGGTGCCGCCCTGGGGCCCAGGTTAAAGATCTGAAAGCTTCCTACCCTGGTACAGCCCTCAGATTACTATCCGTTATTGATTTTTCAGGTAGGCAGCAATGAAGTTGCAATGAGAAGTCAAAGGGCAATCAAGAGAGACTTCAGGGCCTTGGGAGGACTAGTTAAAAGATCAGGAGCACAAGCAGTGTATCCTTCTAGATGCAGGGAATGATGAGGGAAGACACAAGAAGAGCCAGCAGATCAATACCTGGCTCTGAGCCTGGTGTCACTGGCAGAATTTTTGGTTTTTTGATCGTGGGTTGGTTAACATGACACTAGGCCTGCTGGCAACAGATGGGGTACACCTGTCCCAAAGGGGCAGGATCTTTGCACAGGAGTTAGCAGGGCTCATGGAAAGAGTTTTAAGCCAGATTTGGAGGGGGAAAGGCATAAAACCAGGCTCACTAGAAATAAGCCTGGGGACAGCACACCAGAGTTTGAGGGACAGTGTGCTAGCCAGGTCCTTCAGTCTGCCATCTCGGTGGAGGTAGGGGATGGAGATCCATGCAGCAGCAAAGCCGCAAGGGTTATGGATGTGTTGGAAACCATCAAAGAGCCTGAGAATGGTCATGTAGGAATTAAAGCTTCTCTCTCCAAAAAGGTGGCAGGATCAATAGGCTAGCTGAAGTATAAACTGAGGTTTAGATTGGATGTGAGGATAAATTTCTTCACTGAAAGGGTTGTCAAGCATTGGAACAGGCTGCCCAGGGAAGTGTTTGAGGCCCCATCCCTGGAGGTATTTAAAAGACGGGTAGACGTGGCACTTAGGGACATGGTTTAGTGGGGGACTTGGCAGTGTTAGGTTAACAGTTGGACTTGATAATCTTCAAGGTCTTTTCCAACCTAAACTATTCTATGATTCAAATCCAAAATTTCCTGGTTTGTGAGTTCTCAAAGATAATAATTGTTGGACTTGAAATGGTTTAATTTAGTTCACCAAGGTAGATTGCTAACTCAATGTGTATAACAAAGCATTTTTTTCAGGTCAGTATTTTTGTCCAATTTTGAGTATTTAACTGAATAACTCTTCCAGTCATTGTTTCCCCCTGCAGCTGAAACAAAGGGGCATAGAATATTTGTGTCTTCTCTGTGTACGTTTCTAATTATAGTGGTTTCTTTCCTTTTGAAGTGTCTGATTCATAAACAGGTGTATGGAACCTTACCTTGGTGATTATGATATCTTTGCTGAAATGCAAAAAAATTATCTTCTTAATCATCAATAAAAAAATTCGTAAACCCAATGTATTTATTTCCTGAGCTCCTTCCTAGTAATGAGGAACTATTGTGCAATTTCTGGTTTTTCAGGTCATACACGAGATCATTATGGTTACATAAGAAATTCTTAATAAAGTTGCATGCAATCACTTCTCTGCTTTAATTCCCAGTGGGCATCCTAGAAGCCACAGCTTTTATTGCACCCCTTTATCCAACCAGAGAGATCATTCTAGTGTAACCTTGTGTACTTGGTTTGCATGACAAGGTTTTGAGGTTTTGGTGTTGGGGGGCTACAGGGGTGGCTTCTGTGAGAAGCTGCCAGAAGCTTCCCCCATGTCCAGTAGAGACAGTGCCAGCTGCCCTCAAGACTGACCCATTGCTGGCCAAGGCTGAGCCCATCAACAATGGTGGTAGTGCCTCTGCAATAACTTATTTAAGAAGGAGAAAAAACCTGCTGTGCAACACAGCTGAAGAGAGGAGTGAGAATATGTGAAACAACTATGCAGACATCAGGGTCAACCCACCACACCTTGTCTAATAATTTTAATGTTTTTTAATCTCTTAGTTTGCTGCTGCTCTCTTTCTTTTTTGTAAAACTGTAAGTGCCACCATTAGTGATGGCTTTCACCAGAAGGGCCAACTAGTGTGAGTTTTTGAATTATTTGGTAAAATCTAAAGTATCTTACTGCACCTAGCACATGATGGAATCCTGTGAGAAAACGCCTGTCCGTCTTCTAACTTTTTCTAGCAAAAGAGAAATAAATAGCAAACTAAGACTTCAAGTTTGTGTTGTTTTTCTGTTGGAGTTTTTTTTGGCCTTTTTTGGTGGGTTTGGGGTGAGGGGTTGTGGGATTTTTAAATTTTTAATTTTTTTTAAATTTTTTTTTATTGATGTGGGAGGTGAAAAAGCAGGAAAGAGAAGAATGGATTAGATATTTAATGTGAGACTTTGAAATGAGCTATGTCTTTCCTCCTAATATAAATGAAAATTCCTGGACTTTGGCACCTTTTTGCTTTAAATTCCAGGAGATTGTTTATTACTTAAATTTGCTTGTTCTTTTTCTTTTAACTGGAAGCCCTTTTTAAAAGCAATGAATGTCACTACAACTGTCCTTTTTTGTAGATCCTACAACACTTTAAACTTGATGGAAGATCTGAAACTCTTGTACAGAACAGCAGGACTGCAAGGGAAAGGCATCTGTTTTCTTTTTACAGACAATGAAATCAAAGATGAGTCTTTCTTGGAATACCTTAACAATGTTTTGTCATCAGGAGAAGTAAGATGCCTTCTCATTGTCATTTTTCTGCTTTTCAAATTTTATAATTCTGAAGTAAAATAACTGAATTTATTTGAATATTCTTTTATATGTTAAGGATCACACTTTCACAAACTAAAATTCAAGTGCTTTTTATCATTGCAGTATTATAAAAAAAGGAAACAATCTGTTATAGTGGGTTATAGTGAGACAAAGCTATTGTAAAACTAAGAATGACCATCATCATTCCATAGAGAGAGATTGTCTAAGTCAAACCCTTTTAAATGTGTTGACAAGCTGTCATGGACATGAGAATAGCTTAAAAAGAAACTGAGACTTTGGAAACATCAGTGAAGTTTGACAAAATTGTGTGTTAAATTAAATGTCTCATTAGTGTGCAATTAGTTTCTGTATGGCAAATTTATGTCCTGAGTGGATGAGATGTCTTATACCAGTTTTATTTATTTATTTATTTTTTATTTCATGGGTGTGTTTCAGGGCAATTCATATGAGTTATTAGACAATTAAGAGAAGAAAGGAAAGCCATTGTACATGGATTATTTGGTTTTCATACGGGGGAGTGGGTTTTCCTTTTACAGCAAGTTAGATTTCTGTATGTTTAATGGAATCACTTCAGTAAAAGTTCTGGTTTAAAGGAGTCGGGTGGGTCCTAATAATTTCAGTGTCTGGAATGTATGTCCCTTCCTGAAATGCTATCTATTAAATTTACCTTATGCTGTATACTCTATTTTGGATCATCTCAAAAAGCGTGAAAAAAATCTTCCTTTTTCTCAAAGGTGTCAAACTTATTTGCACGTGATGAAGTAGATGAGATCATTACTGACCTCATACCCACCTTCAAAAAGGAATGTCCACGTAGACCTCCAACCACTGAGGTTCTATATGACTACTTTATGACCAGAGTCCGTCAGAATCTTCATGTGGTTCTTTGCTTTTCACCAGTAGGTGAAAAATTCCGAAATAGGGCCCTGAAGTTCCCTGCTCTCATTTCTGGATGCACTATAGATTGGTTCAGCCAATGGCCTAAGGATGCTCTAGTGGCAGGTAGGTGTAGGTTTTGTCCTTGCGCTTATTTAATTCTCTGATCAGTGGTCATGAAGTAATTTTAATTGCTTTGAATTTTGCTAGTGCACTGACAGAAGAAACTGGTTTCTAAAATGTGATATAGATGTTTTCTTCTTTAAAGGTTGCTATATTAAACTGTTGAATTATTTCCAATAGACGAAAGGCTTTGAACAAAGTTTGAAGAAAAATTTCCCTTGTAGATGGCTTAAAGCCATTAGTAAAGAAGGCAAAATACTACTAACGAAAGTGATGATTAGTGACTGTGCCTGTGATTGGGCATACAGAGGAAGGCTGTGATTACCCAATCTCTGGTAGCTAGCAGTTAGACAGGTTCAGAGAGAAAAAGCAGTTGCACGCTTTGGAGGTGAAAGAATACCAGATCCTTGGCCGTTCTTTTACTGAGAAGTGTGGAATAATGTTAAGAATCTAATGGTGGAGAGTAAAGAAGACCGGGGTTTCAGAAGCTGGGTGAAAGCTGACATAATATCTTATTGATGCAATGCGAAAGTGTGTCCCATGTCACAGCTGTCAATAAGTTGGCTCATAATTAGTATATACATTTTAAATTAAAATTATAGAAGACATCAAAAGGATGAATCTCAAATTGCCAATAACATTGTATTAAGACTTTATTTCCAGAGGTGTTATCTGTTTTGCAACTATTGCCTGGTATAATCGATACCATCCTTTATCAGACCACACCTTGGATTGTGAAATGTTAGAAATAAAATACTATTTAAAGTTCAGCCACATACTGAGCAAAATATGAGTGGTGCACAGATCAATGGCAGATGAAGATTTAAATTAGATGAAATATTTCTCTTTGTCATGGTATGTAGCCTTTATATTGCCTTTTTTATAAGTTAACAGTTTTTCCTGAATATTTACTTACTTTTATGTTTTTCTTTCTTTCCTAAGTATCTGAACATTTTCTGTCCTCATTTGATATGGACTGCACTGCTGATACAAAGAGGGAAATTGTGCAGTGTATGGGCTCATTCCAGGATGGAGTGGCAGAGAAGTGTTCTGATTACTTTCAAAGATACAGACGTTCTACGCATGTGACTCCCAAATCCTACCTGTCCTTTATTCAGGGATATAAAACCACATACAAAGAAAAGCATGCTGAAGTGCAGACATTGGCAAACAGGTAAACTACTCAGTTTACTACTATCTTTCTGTTGTTTTCTTCCCCAGATGGGTATATTCTGATATGCTTCATTTCAGTGCATGGCTTGTCTCTTTGCACAGCAGAGGGATTTTTTTTTGAGTTTCCTAAAACTGTGTGAAGGTGTAACTTGATAAAATACTATAGTTGCTCTTGGCATATAAGTTAAAGACTATATATTTTTGGAGGGAGAGAAAGGGTAGTAATTTATGAAAAACAAGGTGGTGGGGAAAAAAGTGACTATCAGTTATTCCCATGTGTTTTTAATGAGTAAAAAACATCTACATGTAATTCCGTAATATGTTCATGATAGCATTTAATTTACCTGAGAGCAATTTTTGTTTTCTTGCTTGTAGTATCCTCTTGATATGAATATGTAAGAAATATCTTTGGCATTTTCAGTTTTGTGACCATAGAGCCTAATTTAGGCTTCTGAGCTTTTTACTTGTAGATTATTAAAAGGGTTTTGATATATTCATTCTCCTTTTCAGATACTTTATTAAACTAATGAAGTCTATTTTCAGATTTAACTTCATGTCAGAAATAGTCAAATAGAATGTAAAATTACTATTTGGTGTATCGATTGGTATCACCCTTAAAAAAAAAATATCTCAGTTTTGAAAGATTGGCACAGAGAGCTGGAAGCCTTTAAGAAAGACTCAAGCTAGTTTATTTCACTTTGAAACATTCTTTGGTGTCAAAGCCAAATTGAGTTAGAAATCTGTAGTTACATTATGGGTGAAGACTTGTAAAACAGAGAGGTCTGATCCTATTTTCTACCTTCTGACACCTCAAATGTACCAGATAAGTTCATGCATGTCAGTTTGTTTCACTTAACCTTAGCTGCATAGCCTGAATTGCGTTGGCAGGTGTTACTCTTTATTTGTTCTCCTGTATTTGTTTAGCTGTCCAAGTACTGCTTAGCCTTTGCAATAGCAGCCTCTGTAGAGGCCACTTAAACTTGTCTGAAAGGTCCCAAGTGAGGACTTATATTTTGATAGACAAAAAGCACTGTTGAAGGAGCGTTCTAATACTGAAGGAAAAGAGTGTTATCTCAATACTATTTTCCTGTTACTCTTTTTTTTGGTTGGTCTTGATTTCAATATTTTGATTTTATTAGCCTTTTCAATATAGTCTTTAAACAAGAAATAGCAATTTGAGATATTTCTCAGGATTCTAGTGATCAGAAAATGCTTTCTGCTGTGTATAACTCAGTCCTTTGAGTTGAGTTCATTTTCTGGATTCTGAAGACATCAGACACTTGTGTGAAAGTTCTTGTACAAGTTTTATTTTTGATGCAAAACCTTTTTTGCTAGTATTGTTTTGATCACAGAATCACACAGCATCACAGAATGGCAAGGGTTGGAAGGGATGTCGGGAGATCATCTAGTCCAACCTTCCTGCTAAAGCAGGTTCACCTACAGCACGTTGCACAGGACATCATTGATGTGATTCATTCCATTGATGGAATAGTTTGGAAGTGGAGTGTAACTTACATAGGGAATTACATGCTGCTTATTTTCCTTTTAACTCCAGAATGAACACTGGACTGGAAAAATTGAGAGAGGCCTCTGAGTCAGTGGCTGCTCTAAGCAGAGAGCTAGAGGTAAAGGAAAAGGAACTTCAAATTGCCAATGAAAAAGCTGACATGGTATGTATAGCCTTCAAAGTGTATTGCTGTTTGGTTTTTTTCTCTTTTTATTTCTTCTACTTTGAAAAGTTTAATCAGGTAAGAGGAAGTTAAGTGTTGGAAAAAAAGGGATCTTGGAAACTTGTAACAGTAGCAAGTCATCTTTGAGTTTTCTGGTTCTGGAATTCAACAGATAAAATTTTGCAAACAACAACAACAAAAATACATTCTTCCAACTAGGTGTTTTCTTTAATATTTGGCATGTGGGTCTTCTGACATTCTAGGTATTAAAAGAAGTTACTGTAAAAGCACAGGCTGCTGAGAAGGTGAAGGGTGAAGTTCAGAAAGTGAAAGACAAAGCTCAAGCTATTGTAGACAGTATCTCAGTTGACAAAGCTGTTGCTGAAGAGAAGTTGGAAGCCGCTAAGCCTGCTTTGGAAGAGGCAGAAGCAGCCTTACAGGTTAGTACTAGACCATGTATAACATTATTTTACTGCTAAGAAGATGGGCTGCTTTGAAAACAAAGATAAGATTGCAGGTGCATCACATAACTTGTCAGTTGACAGAAAATGTATGCCAATAAAAAGACATATTTTGAGGCTTTTTAGGTTCAGTTTTGTTTTTCTTTTTCCTTGTGAATACCAAACCCAAACTAGGCAGTTTTGCAGAAAATGGCAGGTTTTAACTTTCATTTGAAACTATAGTTGATATATGGTGTGCTGCAGGTTGATATTAGACCAGTAATGGAATGTTGATACTGTTATAAAAACAGCTTGTGCGCAATGAGTGAAGAAGTGTCTTCCATGTAAAACCAGCTATAATTCCATGCAAATCAAAACCTCCTGTTTTATTTTCGGTTTTCACCAATGAATTGCAATTTGAATAAGTTTGCTGATCCACTCTTTTCTGCCGCTTCAAAAAAACATATTTTTTCTTACGCATTGTGACTACCCAGATTTCTAGTGTTCACCATAGGACTTCATGACTTTCAACATACTCTTTTTGTAAAGCTTTTTTAATAGAGTGATAACACTCTTCCCATATCTTTAAATGATGCATAGTTAGTGATAAGAAAAGATTAATTTTTGTTGCTCTCACATAGTATTTTTTTAATGCCTGTTCAGCTAACTTTATAAGAGAATGCACCTCAAGGCATTTCTGTCATGAACAGCAGTAGTGGGATCTGAAGTTAACCTAATACTGAAGGCTAGCAGGGAGCTGGCATCTCAAGAAATAGAAAAGGATGGAAAAATCTGAAGGATAGATAAACCTCACAGGTTATTATGTAGATTTACTAGAAGGTTTTTCTTTCCACTTGAGAGGCTGCCAGCAGCTGTGATGGTTAAAGACTATTGTGATGTTCCTTCAAATAAAAGTCTTCAAAATCTAGTATAAATAAATTTTCATGGATCTTATGAATGTATGGCTTCACTTTGAGGGAGAGGTGCTTAACAATCTCTGACTGTTGTGATTCTTCATGGACAGAGTGGAAATGTCTAGGTGAAGGCTGATGACATGATCGCTGAAAAGGGTAGAATAAGAGAGCACGTCTGGGTCATAAGATCCTGATACTTAGCTACAAGACAAAGGTGTAAAAAAAAAAAAAAAAAATAGAACCCAGAGGTGGGCAATCATTCTGACATGTGCATAAACAAACAATGCTAACTGGGCAGTGTCTGAGGTATGAAAAGAGCACCAGTGTCCTGTGTCCTGTCCTGCATCTTACTACACCTTACTTTCTGGTTTTGCATAGAGTTACCAAACCAAAACAATACTTCTTTTCTTGAAATTTTGGATTCTAATAAACGAAAATCTGATTTTAAGGAAAAGCTACACTAGCATTATTAAGAGACTTCACAATGGGGAAAGGTAGTCGGGCTTAATCTTGAAATTCTTGCGTTTGCTCTTATAAATTGCTTTGCCTGTGCCTAAAAGGGAAAGGAAAACTATTATAAAAGCAAGCCTATCAGTATGCATACCAGTATTCTCAGCATCCATTCATTACGAAACACCTTTAAGTAAGAAAATTGTATGAGTCTGTATAGGGCTGCATCTTTCAAAAAATGAATCTCTGTATCATAATGGATTTGCAAACTTCCTACTAGGGATTCCTATAATGGAATTCTGCTTGCAGTGTAGACAAATGTCTATTAAAATATTTGATAAATATAAGGTCACTTCCCAGATTAAAAAAAAAAATAATCTGTGGTTGGTTATTTTGCTCCATTTTTTACATATTTTAGGACTGCTAAATGCTATGTTAAGAGGTAGGTAGGTACAGAACAGCTTATAAGCATTTTGAAACATGTAGTGAGATTAATTTTTTTGAGTAAGATTTGTCAAAATTCAATAAAACCTAGTTGTGTTTTGCCCTGCAATAAAAATGGCACATTAAATGCACAACTGGAAGTAAATAAATGGAACTTAAATGCAACTCTTTTGCCACAATTTGGATGGTTGCAAAAAAGGTTAGACTGAATTTCCTAAAGGTCACTAAGAAACACTGGTTAAAGTTCCCACACAGATATCTGGAAAAACTCTGCTGAATTATCAGGTGCACACTGAACCTAATGATCAGCAAAATATTGAAGGGAAACAAAAGGCAGACAGAAGGAAGGTGATCAAGATAATCTGCGATAATTTACAATCCCTTTCCTGAAGAATAAACACAAGTAATTAAAATATTCCTCTATGAATTCCCAGTGAGTGCTAGGCTAGAAGCATGGTGTCATAACTCTTGCAGTAACCTGTTGCTTACGGTTTGTCACTGTCATGTACTCAGGCTGATTAAACTGCCTCTGAATAAGCAAAGATTCCAGTCTGTTTTAGGAGTGGGCCTGCCCATCAATGGTTACCATGGTTCAGTGGTTTTTTTTTTCTCTGTATATGGTGCAGTATGCACTAATACTCAAATCAGTGCTTCTGTAAGGAGGCATCTTCAGTAGACTTTCCTGATAGTCCCTTTTCAATCATGATGTACACTAGACTTACAAGTTATGGTATTAGATTTGCACCATAGGGTTACTTGGCCTTACTTAATAGGGGCTGGGTTTTCATACATTATTATAATTTATTTGTTTTTCTCGCAGGCCTGCTTCTACAACAGGAACATTCCCAGTAAGATGAATCAGAAGGCGCAAATCTATATATGTATCAGGCCTTCTCACTGGTTTCCTTAATTCACCTTCATTTGCCAAATATCAACAGAATGTATTTTCTTTTCTAGACTCTGTTTCTGGTCAGTAGGTTTGCATTTTAAATAAATAGGCAAAATTTCAAGATGTTTCTGGTCAAAACCATGCATGGTAGTTTCAAGCTTTTAGGTGCTGCTGTAGGGGTAGCTGAACTGAGGTTTCCTAGTAGTTGCTAGGAGGTAGTAGTGAAAATCTGAGGGTTCTTCTAGCTTCATGCTTTTTAGAGGAAAAATTATTTTAAATCAAAAATAACATGAATAATTTTTTCTTCTCCAATGGATTAATACCGTTGGTGAGCTTGTGCTCTGTGTCTTACTAAGCAAACAATAACAGTAATTCCTTTACCTTTTGTTTTAAATTCATAGACAATAAAACCTGCAGATATTGCCACTGTCCGCACACTGGGTCGACCTCCTCACCTCATTATGCGTATCATGGACTGTGTGTTACTGCTCTTCCAGCGAAAAGTGAACAATGTGAAAATTGATCAGGAAAAGTGCTGTACCATCCCATCATGGCAAGAATCTTTGAAACTGATGACAGCAGGGAACTTCTTACAGAACCTACAGGTGCTTGTGCAACCTTCTTTTTGATATTTTTTTAATTTCAGAAAATAAGGGACGGTGTTTTCTCTGGTGTTCATAGGAGAACAAATGTGCAAGACACACAGTAGAAGAAATGTTAAGGGCTTAAAATAAGTATGTCGTAATGAAATAAACTTGAATCCTTCTGGCAAAGTCGGGTCATAAATCAATTATAGTTTCTCCTAAGTAAGGCAATGAAATTACTTTCAGTGACATGATTCAAAGCTTTAAGCATTTTCTTTGAATAGCCATTACTTATCTGTTTCATTAAAGCCGATAGAAAACATCTTTTTTATGGTACCTAACTTTTCATTAATTTTCCACATTGCAACTTGGCTTGCAAAAAAATAGTTTATTATTAGGATGTACAAAATCAGAT
This sequence comes from Egretta garzetta, assembly GCF_000687185.1. Lineage (NCBI taxonomy): Eukaryota > Metazoa > Chordata > Aves > Pelecaniformes > Ardeidae > Egretta > Egretta garzetta. Next base: position 929,543 of record NW_009259054.1, read on the forward strand.
TTTTTTGAAATTTGGGATTTTCAGCTCCACAGCATGTGTCTAGGGAAATGGGAAGAGTAACTGGTCAATAAATCCCTGTTCATAATTTAAACTATGTTATAATTAATCTATTGAAGAATAAATTGTTACCTTGTCCTGCCCCACAGGATGTTGTTATCTCCGATTTCTGCATTTTGAGGAGTTTACTTAATGTGTCTCTGGTCCAGTGGGAAATCACAGATGGCAGGCTTGACCAACTTTCTATAGTTGGTATTGCCGTGGATGCCTTTTATGTAGGATTCACGTTGCATCAATTCTTAAGGATTTTTAATTTACTGAAGGGCTTCAACATTTCATTGCTTGTGCATTAAAAAAAATCCCTAATTTGTGCTTCAGGGAACAGCTACTTTTCAACTTCATCAGTGATGGACTTTCATTACACCTTGTAAATAAATCTTTGAAGATGACCAAACTTGCATAGAATATTTGACCATCAAAATACATTTGAGGGAGAAAATTGACAGCTTTTAGGGATGAAAAATGGAAGAGAGGTTTTTTTGGAGAAAAGAGACGGTCAAAATAAATTCTTAAAATTGAAACACATTCCACGAATGTCATAAGGTAATTTAAGGAGAAGATAGCTTGCTTGCCCTTTGAAAGGACTGTCTTGTAGACAAGCTTTTACTTTTCTTTTTGAAGATTAAGTTACTTATTCAGCATTAAGGAAAATGGAATTCCAAGCAGGATATCATTGACATTTTGTATCAACAATTAGCTGTATAACGGTAATGGATAGTGTAGTGAAATGACTTTGGCAAGCTCTCAAAGATGTGTGAGATGGAGAACTTCATATTAGCTGTTTGTAAGTAACATTTGTGATCCTGGTAGTGTTCTGTGTATGCTGAAATACATATATTTATGGTTTGCATACATTACAGCCATTGTGTATATTGCATTTTGGTTTTTTTAGCAATTCCCAAAGGACACTATTAATGAAGAAGTGGTAGAACTTTTGAACCCTTATTTTGAAATGGTGGACTACAACATTGAGACAGCTAAAAGAGTATGTGGGAACGTTGCTGGCCTTTGCTCATGGACCAAAGCTATGGCTGTATTTTTTTCCATCAACAAAGAAGTATTACCTTTAAAGGTAAGTCTGTTAATCAGTGGGAGGCACGCAAACACCTTTTGCTCCTTCTCTTCCTCAGCTGCGTGCACTTGAGGATTTCATCTGCTGGAAACATCAGCTGCCTTATTCCAACAGGTCTATGCCTCCATAGGAATTTATTATCTAGAAAATAGTAACGCTACAGTAAAATATATTTTGAATGTACTACCACTTGTAAGTTATCATAATTGTGAAGGAAATTGTGCAGTTTTATACGTCTGGGCCCCTTCTGAATGGGGTTGAAGCAGCTTTCATGTAGTTTAATTTACTATTGCAATTGCTTTACCTTAGTGAAGAATTAAGTAGGAAAAAACTTGAGATCTGGTTCTTTTAATGTTTGGGATCTCAGTTCGTAGGAAGACTCTACAGAGACTCTGTTCATCAGTGTTACTGAGAGAAAAACAGGCCTAAACAGTTATTGAAAGGTAAGAATGAAAGTCAGGAAGAACATGGTCAAGCATGATTTTAACATAAAGTAGCTTGTATTTATAATAGGAATGACTGAGAGGGAAGCAAGATTTGTAGTTAGAGGTAGTGTCTTTCATTAGATGAAGCATATTGGTTGGAGAGATCAAACAGGTTTCTGGTGATGCCAGTCAGATGCAGGTCAGATCAGACTAACTTTTGTGTCAGATGGAGAATGGCTGGTATTCCCAGAAGTTTTTCTAATTATTTTTTCTAACTGATGTTAGACCAACTGCTTAACTGCAGGTACCTGCACTAAGAATTTAGTTTGTTGTAAAATTCAAATAAAAGGTTTTAATGAATGATGAAATCTCTACTGAGCAGTTTGATTTTGAAATGTAGTATAGTAAAACACTTTGAGCTACATTATAACCAATGCTTTGAGGTGTATTTATGAATAAACTTTTATACTTCTATGCTTCATAGGCTAATTTAGCAATCCAGGAGAATCGCCTAACCACTGCTATGCTGGATCTGCAGAAAGCTCAAGAAGAGCTGGGTGCCAAGCAAGAAGAATTAGATGTTGTGCAGGCAGAGTACGAAAAAGCAATGAGAGAAAAACAGGTGAATTGCTCTTTACAGAAGACAAATTGCCACCCTCACTTTAAGGAAAACTTCTCTCAATTTTACTATTATTCCTTGGAAAGGATGTTGATTGTGTTTATGACAGGTGTTGATAATTTGTCCTGATATATGTTTTCCATCCCACTTATCCTCCTTCTCTGCATGGTGATGTAAGTGTTTGAGAATATATTGTTGAGCTGTTGTTCAACTGCTGGTTTAATTAGATGTAGAGATTTCTCTGGCCTATCAGATACATGACTGTAAACCATATTTCGTGATGTATGATTTTCTCTAGACTTTGCTTGAAGATGCTGAGCGTTGCCGTCATAAAATGCAAACTGCCTCGAGTCTTATAAGTGGTTTAGCAGGTGAAAAAGAGAGATGGACAGAACAGAGTAAGGAATTTGCTGTGCAAACCAAGAGGCTAGTGGGTAAGCTTTTGTCCACACCTTTGAACTTGGAAGATAGTCACTTGAGTTGTAATGGGTAGTGAAACTGAAAGCATTTGAAATTTCAAACTTTTCCTTCGTAGGTTATCTTCCCTGTTGCTAAAATGAGGCTAATTGTTATTAATTCTCTTGCTAAAGCACTGCTAGGTAAAAAATACAATATAAGACTAAAGTTCATATTTAAAAAGAAATTGAAATAATACAGTAACTGTGTATACTGTGCATGGGCTTTTACTTGATTGCATACTTGGGACACTGATATTCTAACTTGACTGATGTCTGTAGACAGCAGTCCTAAGAGAGTGATAAGTTAGCAAGTGCCAATAAAATGTCTATAACTGAGAATACATATGGAGGAGAGGAAGACTGATATTCAGGCATTGACATTTATATGTATGTCCTGGTTTCGGCTGGGATAGAGCTAATTTTCTTCATAGTAGCTAGCATAGTGTTGTGTTTTGGATTTAGTACCAGAAGAATGTTGATAACACACTGATGTTTTCAGCTGTTGCCAAGTAGTGCTCAGACTACTCAAGGACTTTTTGAGCTTCTCCTGCTCGGCCAGGTGCATAACAAGTACAGCACAGCGCACAGCTAGCACAGCTAACCCAAACTGACCAAAGAGCTATTCCATACCATATAACGTCATGCTCGGGGGGGGTTAGTCGGTTGGTCGGTTGTGGGGAGACTGCTCACGGCTTGGGGACTGATCGCAGCTTGGGACGGGCTGGGCATCGGTCGGCGGGTGGTGAGCAATTGCGTTGTGCCTCATTCGTTTTGTATATTCTGTATATTCTGTTATCATTCTCATTATTACTATTATTATTATTTTCTCTTATTAAACTGTCTTTATCTCAGCCCTCGGCTCTAACCTTTTATTTTCTTTCCGATTCTCTCCCCCATCCCACTGAGGGAGGGGGGGGAGTGAGCGAGCGGCTGCGTGGTGCTGAGTTGCCAGCCGGGTTAAACCACGACATCAGTATTTTTAAATGCAGTTACTAATGGTCATAACACTTTTGTTTCTTAGAAATTAATTTTTATTTTATAAATACATACTTAGAAACTTAAGTCCTTTGTAATAAAGAATTAATTTATTAGTTAATCAAGTAAATGAAATGTACCTTGTCCTTTACTGTGGTTTGAAGTTTCTTCTCTGACTTTTGCCTTGAAATGCTGTAAAAAGCAGATATTGCTGTATAGGTTGTATTTTATTTGCTGATATAATATATATATGTGGGTTATTAACTTACTAAAAATACAGAATACCTTCCCCACACACTCATCATGGGTTCTTTATAGATAACTTGAAAAAGTCTAAAAAATATTAGTACTCAGTATAAGAGTACAGTATCTTCTCCAGTTTGGAATCCTGGATTCTTACTTCAGAGGTGCAAAAAAACCCCAAACCCTATGGTGTCATGAAACTTAGGGTGGCAATTTTGAAGCTTACCAGAAGATTAAAACTTGTCATGCTTAATACCTCTATAATTATGTCTGTACAATTTTTTTATTAGTAGTAGTAATAATTGTAATTGATTTGTTCTTAATTAGTACTCCTAAATAACAGTTCTTTTCTCAGCAAAAATATTGTTTAAGCATGTTCTTATGATTTTGCAAAGAAATGATGGAATTGGAAGTTTATGAGTAAGTTTATTCTGTCGTGTCCTGCTTGTGCAGGATCTGGTGTTCGAAATAGTGTAATGTGTGTGTGTTGGGTTGACCTTGGCTGGCTGCCAGATGCCCATTTCTTGATTTCTACAGTTGCGTTGTAAGGATAAAGTAAACGTGGCATCTATTGAAATATAACATTGTCTTGCTATGTAATGAGTGTGCTGGAGTGTGTCCAAAGAAGGCAATGAGGTTGGTGAAGGCTCAAGTCTGATGAGGAGCGGCTGAGGGAACTGGGGTTGTTTAGCCTGGAGAAGAGGAGGCTGAGGGGAGACCTTACCGCTCTCTACAACTGCCTGAAAGGAGGTTGTGGTGAGGTAGGGGTTGATCTCTTTTTCTAAGTAACAAGAGAGAGGACGAGGGCAAATGGCCTCAAGTTGCGCCAGGGAAGATTTAGGTTGGATATTAGGAAATAAATTTTCACTGAAAGGGTTGTCAAGCATTGGAGCGGGCTGTCCAGGGAAGTGGTCGAGTCCCCGTTCCTGGAGGTATTTGAAAGACGGGTAGATGAAGTACTTAGGGACATGGTTTCATGGTGGACTTGGCAGTGTTAGGTTAATGGCTGGACCTGATGATCTTGAAGGTCTTTTCCAACCTAAACAATTCTATGATTCCATGAACCTTGGGAAAAAGCCTGATTTGGTATTTTTATTGGTCAAAGTATGTTCTTCAGTTACCAGCCAAACCACGTAACAACTAGAGAAGGAAGCAGCTCATTCATGAATAGAATTGGCGAAGTTGTAATGTTTTGTTTTCTTTTTTTCTCTTTAAGGTGATGTACTCTTGGCCACAGCTTTTCTGTCCTATTCTGGTCCTTTTAACAAAGAGTTCCGCAATCTGCTATTAAATGACTGGCAAAAGGAAATGAAAAGCCGGAAAATCCCCTTTGGTAACAACTTGAACCTCATAGAAATATTGACTGATGCTCCAACTATCAGTGAATGGAACCTGCAAGGGTTACCAAATGATGACTTATCCATACAGAATGGAATCATTGTCACTAAAGCATCTCGTTATCCTTTATTAATCGATCCACAGGCACAGGGTAAAATTTGGATTAAAAATAAGGAAGGCAGAAATGAGCTTCAGGTAATAGGAATGCTGGTGCTTTCATAATCCCTAGAAACTCTTAGCTCACAAAACTTTGCAATTCAGTGATTCAAATAATACTTAGGAATTGCCTTTTATATAAAATGCCTAGTCTGGATATAAAGGACATCTCAGATATATTTTGGTAGAATTAGGTTTGGCTAGATATGAAGATGTACAGTTGAAGCTTATTAGTACCAGTGACTCGATTTGTTTAATTAATTAATTTTAATTAAGCAGAAACTGTTGGAAAATAGGCTGGATGGGTAATGTCTGATAAGGGCTGAAGCATATTTGCAGAATACTATTAAAAAAAAACCCAAATAAGTGATTAATACAGGTTCATATAAATGTTTAAAAATTAAGATGTGCAGCATGATATTTTTATCATCTTTTAATTGGAAATTATTGATAATTTGTGCTGTCTTAGCACAGATGTCAGGTGCTAAATATTGTGCAAATATACAGGGAAAACAGTATCACAACAACACACAGTCTGAAACAAGATACAGCAATTCAGGGCAAATGGGAAAATACAAGAAATAAAGTCCTTGCTTGCTACAATTGTTACACCAATAAACCAGCTTTCGAAAAAGATAACCCTGAAAAAGATAAAGAGAAATTTGAAGGTGGATAATAGAGTTGCTCTGAGAGTATTACTAGGAAACCACTTCAATTCATGTTGATGGTTATCTCAGTGTGGAACCCTTAATGGTTGCCTAGCTAGTTATGTTAAAAAATGATTATTAGACTTTAACTATGGAATTATAAACAAGCTAAACTGAATGTGCTTTGTGTGCCTGTTGAAAAGTAATCATAATTGTACTGAGGACTACTTTTTAAAGCAAAGATTATTTAATGGCTTGTTCAATATAAACACCTAATTTTCAGTTGGAAATAAACTAAAATCACCCTAATCTTGGAATTGACCTTGCTGCAGTTTGACTTGGGGATGTTATCCGAGATAAAATTGAAGGTGATAAAAAGTTCCTGTGAATTTCTGGTCTAGTTACGCTCATAGGATATCAAAACTTTACATGCTCAGTCTTGGTTTGCTTCTACTTTTGTAGCTGAAAAATAGAAGTTTGCTTTCAGTGAGATCTGAGAATATGGTACACTGATGCTACCTTTTCTTTCCTTGTGGTCACAATCTTTGCCTTAATCCTAGTCTAACCATAGAATAATTGGTTTTGCCAGTAATTTAAATAAAATGAAGTAATTTATAAATATAAAGCAAACAAAAAGCTTAGCAACTGGGCATAACATAATACATAGGTCTGTGTTTTTTAGATCACTTCTTTGAATCACAAGTATTTTAGAAGTCACTTAGAAGACAGTCTTTCTTTGGGAAGACCTCTTTTGATAGAAGATGTTGGAGAAGAGCTTGACCCAGCACTTGATAATGTTTTGGAAAGAAACTTCATTAAAACAGGTTCAGCCAACAAGGTAAAAATAAAACAAATTACCAAAAAAGTGGAAACAGTTGTGTGGTGTGTCCGTCCAGTTCCCCCCGCCCCCTGCCCGCCCTCAATGAAATAACTCCTAATAAGTTTATGACTACAAAAGATTAAACACGTATTTAAATTTGATTAATGAAAATAGATAAAAAATTTGAATTTAAGATCACAAATAGTTCATATATTTAACCTATAGACTTCCTTATCCTTTTGCTTATGACTATTTTTAAAAATTGAAATAATCTGTGAATGATTAAAGTGTTCTGTAGATATTCTCAACAAATTCTTTGCGTTAGATGTATAATTTAAAACTGGATTTTTGTGCCATTGAACAGAAAAATGTAACCGTTGTTTCTACATGCACTATCTGAAGGAGTGTGTACTGGTTCTTGATAACTCAAGACTTCTTTTTAATACTTTTCTTAAGGTGAAGGTTGGTGATAAGGAAGTAGATGTTATGAATGGCTTCAGACTTTACATTACTACAAAACTGCCAAATCCAGGTTACTCTCCTGAAATTAGTGCTCGAACCTCCATCATTGACTTTACTGTGACCATGAAAGGTCTTGAAAATCAGCTCTTAGGCAGAGTCATTCTCACAGAGAAACAGGTAAAAGAAATAATTGTAACTTTTTCCTGGCTATATGTCTTACATTTACCTGTAGAAGGTTTTACTTTCATTTTAATTTATTACTCTCCATTCCAATGTTGCAGGGTAACTTTCTGACTCTCTCCATTGTGGTTATTCTAATATAACTTATTTATGATGGTTTAAAAGCTGGCACAGAAGAAATTGACTCATTCAAGTAGAAGTTTCTATTTGTCTTTATTTCAACTGCACCATATGTGCCTTGTTTTTCCTGCCTCAATGAGTTATAACCTCATGAGAATGGCCTGTAAAAAGGAAAAAGGCCTGGAATAAAACCTGATGTTCTTCTGTCTACACACTGTGGAGCTCATGGCAACATAACCTGGTGCAAAGAACTCAGACTTAATTGATTCCTTGGTCTGAGGGGAAATGGGCTACCTACCTATTTTGACATTGTAGATGTATGGGTTGAGGAAGACCAAGTTCAGGATAACAATCACAATAAACATGGCCCCAGCAGTTCTGGAGGAAGACTGGTTGGTACAGAATCATAGAACAGTTTGGGTTGGAAGGGACCTTTAAAGGTTATCTAGTCCAACCCCCCTGCAATGAGGAGGGACAATTTCAACTAGATCAGGTGAATAATCTTTTGAACTATTGGACACCTAATCCCTGTAACTGCGAGGTCAGGCAGTGCTGAAATCAAATGAGACACTATACACCTATAACTGTGTATTTACTAAGAGTTTGGCAATAGTTCCAGTTTACCTTCACTAGAGAGGAATATGTTTGTTCCCTTATTGTGGCACCTGTTGTGGTCCTCCCGTCCTCCTCCCCCACGCCGCCCCAGCGTAAGACATTCATCCTTAATGGCCTCAGTCATCTTGTTAATGTCAAGTAGTTGTGTTTCTTTCCTGATCAGTTCATGGATGTCATGAGAGAAATCATACTCTCATTCTATGAAGGCTTATATTTTGTCAGACAGCTTCCCTGCACCATCAGCTTTGCTTCAGCCACTGACAGCTTGTCAACCCACTATGTAATGGAATTATCACTGTCTGTCTGAAACACACTGTGATGTGTATATTCACAAAGCCTTATGCCAAACTTCACTTCTGGGCCCTGTAATACAGTACATTCCTCAAGATGACAGTCATTTTATCAGCAAATTCCTCCAGTCATCACAGTTGCTCTATGCCTGCTTGGAGGACACAGAAAAGATAGGAGCTTATTTTTTTCTCAGAGATGCAAAGCAATAGACTGGGAAGTAATGGACTCAACTTGGAACACTGGAAGTTCTGATTAGATATTAAGAAAAAAATAATTACATTGAGAGTGGTCAAAACCAGGAACAGATTACCCAAAGATATTGTGGAATCTCTATTCTTGGAAGGGTTCAAGACTCAATTGGACATGGCCCTGAGCAACTAACCTATTTAGACCTGCTTTGAGCAGGGGGTTGGACTAGCTCATTTGTGGAGGTCCCTTCCAAACTAAAATTATTGTACTATTCTGTGGTATCTTTGCCACTAACTGGGAAAGTCTAATGGGTAGACATGCTGTGCTCTCTGGACCAGCTTCTAAGAGTGATGTACTCACCACTACTTTGTTTGTGACCATCTGGGAATAGTTCTTCCAGATAAATGACAATGGGACCACTTGACAGGCCGGGGGACTTTTATAGAATTTATTTACCACTTTTTAGTTTGTTTGGCCTCTGGTTTTATATTCTGTGGTTCAAGGTTTCCTGAAGAGTCAATTCAGACATATCCCACTGTCCAAACCCTTTTTTTCCCCCTATTATATCTAATTATGCACCTTTGGGGGTTTGGGGATTTCCCTCTTAAGTGTCTGGATTCTTGCTGCCTTCTTGCAGCCTTTGGATAGGGAGGTGGTGGAATTATTTAACTGTGAGACAGTTTGCCAAGTGATTTGAGTAGTATGACTGCTTGGTTATATCCAATGTTAGAATGTATGTGTGAAACTTCTGCCCCCAAAAGAGAAGAAATTATTTATCCAAAGTTCGTGTTCTTCAAGGTTTGTATATACATTTTTATACTTCTTGACATTCCACTGTGTCTAATATGGTTCTGCACTTAGAATGAATGAGATCTAGCCATGCAGGGAGGAAAAGAGGGGTTTACAGAACGTAATTTAAAGATTCTGCAAAGTCTGACTTTCATTCCTGTCTTGTCTGGTATGCCCATGGGTAGAATCTGTGCAGCATACATCTCAAAGAATTTATTGATTACTGATAAGAGTACTGGTGCTGACTTCTTTTCCACCAGAATGTTAAACCAATTTGTAAGATGAGAGCTAAGCATAAGAAGGTCAAAGGGGTAGCTGGTATATCTGTATAAATTCTACCCTATTTCATGGCATAATTGGATTTGAGAGCCTTGATATATGTCTGAATGTTGTGTAACTTATGGTATTTTAATGATATGATTGGTTTGATACATTGGCTGTTATGTAATTTGACAAAAAACTTGCTTATTTAGCATTGTAGAAATAGATGTGTCAGATTAGTAGTGCAGTTATAGTATACGAGAACTATTTATGGCTTTTTGAATTTTCACATTCATATTTCAAGATTTGTGGTCGAAAAGGGCTCAAGTTTTGTTAGGAACAGTTGATGCAAATTCTTGCACTTATGAATCATTTTGTGACAGAATGAAATAAGCTATGTAGCAGCTTTTATACTTGTGGTGGGTTGACACTGGCTGGACACCAGGTGCCACCAAGCTGCTCTATCACTTGCCTCTTCAGCAGGGCCAGGGAGGGTGGGAGAAAATGAGATGGAAAAAAAAAACGCACCTCATGGGTCAAGATAAGGGCGGTTTAATAAAAGCAAAAGTAAAGTCTGCATGTGGAAGCAAGAGAAAAAGCTTTTATTCTCTACTTCGGAAGCAAAAGGAAAAGAAAATTTTTATTCTCTACTTCCCATCAGCAGGCGATGTCCAGCTACTTCCCAGGGAACAAGTCTTCAATATGCGTGGCAGTTGCTCTGGAAAACAAACATCATAATAACGAATGCCCCCCCTTCCTCTTTCTTTCTCTTAGCTTTTATTGCAGAGCTGACGTCGTATGGTACGGAATATCCCTTCAGTCAGTTTGGGTCAGCTGTCCCAGCTGTGTCCCCTCCCAAGATCTTGTCCACTCCAGCCTACTGGGTGGGGGGTGGAATGTTGGAGACACAGCCTTGATGCTGTGCGAGTACTGCTCAGCAGTAGCCAAAACACCAGTGTGTTATCAACACCTTTCTAGCTACCGATAGAAAGCACAGCACAATGAGGGCTGCTAAGGGGAAAATTACCTCCGTCTCAGCCAGACCAAATACAGTATTTTATGAATATTAACAAGATTCTTTGGTAAAGTCTGTAAAATGATGTCAGCTTGTGAAAGCAATTCCATAAAGCTGGATTTGAAATTGTCTCTTTGGTGCAAGTTCTTCGAATTAATGGATATGGTAACATGCCTAAGTTTTTTGCATCCTTGATGTTGCGACTGGAGATTTTTGAGAACATATAGAAAACTTTCAACTGTGTACTCTTCCTGATCTGCAAAAAGTATTTTAAAAGCTTAATAGATGGATTTTTCACTAAGGTTTTAATCTAAGGTTACTTTACTTGTTTTAGTCTGGTCATTCTGTTTTTAACTTGTTTCTCAGGCTCTTCTTGTGAGGAGAACTTAGCTTTCTGTTTTTTAAATGCATTGCACCCTAAAATATGTTTAACCTTTTAAATTGAACTCAGCAAAACATGAAATTTAATTCAGCTCAGAATGATTTCTCAGCAAGATAACTATTATATTTAATTGGATGCTAAGATTCTTTTAATGCTATACCTTTAAAAATTGTTTCTGCTTCATCAGACTTGCATAATGCTTGTCTTGCTTCATAATTGCTACCTGCTTTTCTTTAGTTCCATTAGGCATCAGTTGATTAAAATGGAGTTAACTGTAGTTTTCTTGTCTTTTTTCATCAGTTTTTGTCAGAATCTTTTGAATCCACATGCACATCTTCTATAGTTGTGACATTTACATTATTCCATGACAACGGTCCCAATAAATCTTTTCTACCTGATGATGATGATGTTTCAGTATACCTTTTGTACAGTGAGAAGAACCTAAATCTGATAACGAGATGAAGATGATTTTTTTTAAATTTCCTTTTTAAGATAAAAAGACTTTCTTTACAAGAACTAAATGCTTGAAATACTTAGGAATGTTAGCAGAATGTGGGAGTGAGAAGACCACAAGTTTAGAATGAGGGAAAACAAGAATACAATTTCAAAAGTTGTAACAGTGTTGCAAATCTGTATAAATGAAGGCTACTCAAATGAGGGAGTAAAACCTTTTCTTAAGCTGTGCTAAGCTCTCAGGTTCATAATGCCTCTCATGCTAGAAGAGAGAGATCATGTATTAGTGTTGTACTTGTTTCTTTGGAATAGTAGCAGCCTGTCTGCAGCGCTGAAGTGGACTTGGAAACGGTGGAGTGAAGACGCAGCTTCCAACTTTGGAGAGACATTGTAACACTGTTCACCAGATCTTTGTAAACAGTGACGGAGTACTTGTGTAGACATAGCTAATATTTCTACCAACTGGCTCACTTGTTGTTGGTTCATAATATTCATATCACAGTTGGACTTGATGATCTTGGAGGTCTTTTCCAACTTTAATGATTCTATGAAATATCCTTATCTTACGAAAGACTCTTAACTCTTCCTCTCCCTTTTTCTTTCTTTTTACTTCAGTGTATTGAAACATTTTGTATTGTTTCAGTGAGGTATTTTTATTTCTTGAAATATTTAATGCTTAATTTGTTGACTGAGGGTGCTCATTACTGGGACTATGATTTCAATATGGTGATTGGAAAACAGGGCATAAGTGAGGATGGCATTAGATGCAGTGAAATAAAATCCTATGCCTGGAAAGGTGTCTATATTTGTCTTTGAAACAGAAAGAGAAGAAAACCAATTGCTATTCTGAACTTCTATTAGGGCATGATACGAGCATCCTCCATAGTATTTGTTGAAATGATTTTTTAATGTATACTTACGTAGCAGGTTCAGAAACCTGGAAATAGACCTGCTGTCAGAAGTACCACTGGAATTCTTTCCCCAAATTAGTTCAGTTACTCTTGACCTACACTGTTTAAGTAGGATCAGTACTTTAAAAAATAATACCTTGTTTTGTTTTGGTTTTATATTTGATTACTCTTCTGTTGTCCTAATCTTACCATGTATTCCAAAAGGAATTAGAGAAAGAAAGAACAGATCTTATTGAAGATGTGACTATGAACAAAAGGAAGATTAAAGACCTAGAAGATAACCTTTTATTCCGACTCACAAGCACTAAGGGTTCTCTGGCAGATGATGAGAGTCTAATAACTGTGCTAAGTAACACTAAGAAGACTTCTGAGGAGGTAACACAGAAACTGCAAACTTCTTCTGAAACTGAAGTACAGATCAACTCAGCCCGTGAAGAGTACAGACCTGGTGAGTGAAGGTAGTGATGAAAGACAAATGACTGGAGTGTGTGGTTAAAACAGCCATACTTAGAGTAAGAGAAATAGTAGGATGAGATCAGAAAGACCATAATGGGTGAACAGGACCTGTGTTTTCCTGTAAGTAAGATGGATCTCAGAAATGTTGTATTGAGCTATGGTGGAGAAAATAGTCAATGTTAAGCTTCATGTGAAAGGTATAAAATGGAATGATCTGTTCTCTCACTAGACTTCCCATTGCTCTTGTATATATATCTGTCCATCTAGTCTACTGGGTAAGAAACCTGGGAGGGCTTGGTTTTTCTTTCTTAGCTGCTAAAATGTTGATACTTTTTATGGAGTGTCAATGAGACCAGTCATTAGGGTATTTAGGTAACTGTATGTTTGAGTTCAACATGTTGACATTCTTTTAGGGGGCCAGTATAATTGTAAATGGTTTTTGTATCTGTTTGAATGAATGCTTTGTTTACCCTGTCATAAATCCTTAAGTTATTACAGTCAACACACTTAATCTTTCTTTTGGCTTTTAACTGACAGGTGAAAATGTGAAAAAAAGTGAAATAAAATGCTCTCTGGAATTAAGCATTATATCTGCATTTTAGGAAGTGTGTAAAATGGCACAGTTAGCGTACCAGAAATAATTGCAGACTTTGTAAAACCTTTGTATTTTAAACTAAATGACTGCTGAAAGTAAGTGAAATCAGTGCTGGGTAACTGAAATAAATGCGTTTCATTTGGCTTCTACATGACTCCTGTAAAAGTCTGTAAAGAGAATTTTGTTTGGATACTCAAACAGTACTTCAAACCATTTTACTTTTTATGTGTTCTACTGATCATCTGAATATTGCAGTATACCATCCAAATGCTCTCCAAATATACTCATATTTGCAAACTGGGCTTTAATATAGTATGCATTATTATTATATATATTATTATAATGCATATAGTATGCATTATTACAGAAAATATTTTCTTTTTTCTCATGTATAAATAAAGATTTAATTAAAGTTTTAATTATTTTTCTGGCCAGTAAAGAATGGAGAAACAGAAGGATCTTCAGTGAGCATTAGTGTTAAACTCACTGTACTTGTTGTAGAGAGTTAAAGTTTTCTGCTCTGCATTTCTATTTTGAACACAGTCTTGTTTCGTGTCCTTCAGTTGCAACCCGAGGCAGCATCTTATATTTCCTTATTACTGAGATGAGCATGGTCAATGTGATGTATCAGACTTCGCTTCGGCAGTTTTTGGGGCTTTTTGACCGATCCCTAGCCAGGTAATTTAGCTAATGATAAGCATTGTTTGTATTGACCCAGTCCTGGTGGTGGTTGTAGTCAGTAAAGATTGCATAAAATAATGTCAGAAAGAAGAGTGTTGCTCATTACAATCTTGGCAGGAATTGTTAGTTTAAATACCCATAAGCCTTTGTTAGTTACCAAGGCAAAGAACCTTCAAATGTACTTGCAGTCCTTAAAAATTAGGTAATTAAAAACCATTTTACTGTGTTGATTTTCAGCTATGCAGAAAGGCTTGATTACAAAGGAATTTTTTTTTGTTGCTTCTTCAGTCTGAAAGTTGCTGCTAGTTTGCTGTCTGATATTCTGTGTTTGTGATCTATTGTTTTTTCATGTTTTGGAAGTTCTGAACTATGCCTTTTTCTCTGTACATAGTATTCCCTTTAATAATGCCTATGCAAATTGACATTCAACTTCAGACTTTTTTCCAACAGGTCTACCAAGAGCCCTATAACTAGCAAGAGGATTACTAATATCATTGAACATATGACATATGAAGTGTTCAAATATGCTGCTCGAGGACTCTATGAGGAGCACAAATTTCTTTTCACATTATTACTTACATTGAAGATTGATATACAAAGAAACAGAGTGAAGCATGAGGAATTTCTGACACTTATTAAAGGTTGGAACTACAGAACAATTTTAAGTAGAATACATATATTATTGTAGAAAATTTGTGAGCTGTAGTTATATCTCCTAGCCAACCTGCTGCTTCCTTTCACACATGAGAAGCCAATCAATTGAAAGAATACATGCTTATCATTCTGTTCTGGTGACAGACAACATTGTGTGGTAGCTCTAATTTCCAGCATCACACTAAGTATTGATAAATATAGCTTTGAGAATCATGAGAGTTTAAAAAGAAAATTGTTAGGTATCCTTTCAGTTGATGTTTATGTCTACTGCTCAAAAACCACCAGGTATGTGTCTAACTTAGAAAAATTATTGTTATACAAAACATCTTTTAGTTTATTTGGTAGCTGCAGGAGGATAAGTAAGTAAATAGAAACAGAAAGTGATGCTAACAGCTTAAAAGAAGTTCAGACTCTTAGCTGAACGTGACAAGTTCATGGCTTTAGTCTTAACGGCATGCAAGCACTGTGTATCTTCACTTGAAAGCTTGCAATCACTTTGCGTTACCTTTCCAAGATACTTAATTTTCCAGGAAACATGTATTTATGGATTATAGCTGTTAAGTTTTCTATGTGCAATCTTCAGAATATCTTTTCCAAATGTATTGGGTTTGTGTGGCAAGGTTTTGCTAGTGGGGGGCCTACAGGGGTGGCTTCTGTGAGAAGCTGCTAGAAGTTTTCCCTGTGTCTGCCGCTGGCCAAGGCCAAGCCAATCAGTGACAGTGGAAGCACCTCTGTGATAACATATTTAAGAAGGAAAAAAAACCCGGCTGTGGCTCAGTAGCCAGAGAGAGACAAGAACTGAGAGGATTTGAGAGAAAACAGCCCTGCAGACACCAAGGTCAGTGAAGAAGGAGGGGGAGGAGGTGCTCCAGGTGCCGGAGCAGAGATTCCCCTGCAGCCTGTGGTGAAGACCATGGTGAGGCAGGCTGTCCCCCTGCAGTCTATGGAGGTCCACGGTGGAGCAGATATCTACCTGCAGCCCGGGGAGGACCCCACGCTGGAGCGGGTGGATACCTGAAGGAAGGAAGCCTGCGCCAGATCAGGGTCCTGGCAAGCCATTGCGGGGACTGCACCTTGTGGAAATTATGGACCCATGCTGGAACAATTCATGAAGAACTGTAGCCCGTGGGAAGGACTCACACTGGAGAAGTTCATGGAGGACTGTCTGCCGTGAGAGGGACCCCACGCATGAGCAGGGGAAGAGTCCTCTCCCTAGGAAGAAGCAGCGGCAGAGACAACATGTGATGAACTGACCCCAACCCCCATTCCTGTCCCCCTGCGCTGCTGGGGGGGAGTAGGTAGAGAAATCTGGGAGTGAAGTTGAGCCCAGGAAGAAGGGAGGGGTGGGGGGAAGGTGTTTTAAGATTTAGCAGGTTTTATCCTCTCCTCTGATTTTGATTGATAATAAATTAAATTAATTATGTCAATCTGAGTCTGTTTTGCCCGTGATGGTAACGGACAAATGATCTCTCCCTGTCCTTATCTTGACCCATGAGCCCTTTGATTTGCTTGTCTCTCCTCTGTCCAGTTAAAGAGAGGAGTGATAGAGTGGCTTTGGTGGGCCCCTGGCATCCAGCCAGGGTCAAACCACCACACTGAACAAGCATTTGTTTCCAGGCACATTACACAAAGAAATAGTAAATCCTCAAAAGAGAAACTGCTTAACAAAGATTAAGGTACATCATAAAAAAAATTAAAATAAACTAACCAAACTACAAACTCTGTTTCACCATAGATGGTGTGACTTTACAAGGTTGAAAACCCCTGTAATCTCATGGTTAAAAAAATCTGGATTCTTGTAGCTTGTGCTTTCTTTTTATTTTGTGATTACTCTCTTCTAGTTTCAGCTGAATTCCAAGGAAGACAAATGTACATATCATCAAAGTATTTAAAAAAATGTTACAGATAAAAAAGAAATGTTTTAAAGTAGGATGAAAAATAAGATTTGAAAATAAATTTTTCATGTAACCTAACTCAGAAATTTCTTTATGACCATACTTAGTTATTAAGTATTCTTTCTCCAGACTGGGAAAACTTAGTCATGTGAAACAGTCTTGCAGTATCTAGTTTACATTTTCAAAAAATGTGGTGTGTGTTTTTTTTTTTTTTTTTGTCTTTTGGATGTCTCTAACAGTTCTAATTATAACTAATTCCCAATTTCTTGCAGGCGGTGCTTCCCTAGATCTTAAAGCTTGTCCTCCTAAGCCCGCTAAATGGATTCTGGATATGACTTGGCTGAACTTGGTGGAGCTCAGTAAGCTTAGACAATTTTCAGATATTCTTGATCAAGTAAGTAAGAGCTCTTTAAAAGGAATCTCTTGTTTGACAGGGATAGTCTGGTAGTGATCAAGGCATGTGGTGGGAAACTGTTTTAATTTATAGAACAGAATGAAACTGACGGCAGACAGCCACAATCGTGGCCCCGACTGCTTGGCAACTTGTATTAATAAAAAGACTTCAGAAAATGGAGGAAAACAAGAATAAAGGAGAACATTTCACATCCTATATAATTGTAATACTTTCAGATTGGGATACAACTTGCTATTACCCAATTCACCTAATGCAGCTTCTACCACTTGTTAGTCTTTCTTGCATCCCTGTTATGCTTTCTTATGCTATGTTTTATGATGTTCGTTGCAATGTTT
>NW_009259054.1:947102-958878 GCF_000687185.1 Egretta garzetta
TAGACACTAAGTGTATGGTAGCTAATGGAGTAAGTAAATAACATTTGTTTTTTGTAAAAAGTACCTTCTGTACAGTCATGTGGGGAGCAGATATCTATCTAGTGCACTCAAAGCTATGTCTGAGCCTAGCTATCTGTGTTCTGACCTTGCTATCCCATTATATCGTTAATGGAAAATACTGAGTAGTACCTGATTTTTTCAGAATATGAATACTTAAGGGCATTGTTGCATTCTACAGTTTTGTGCTTAAAATCTGAAAGCTTATCCTCTCTCTTTTTTAATAGCCTTACTAAATTTGTATACTAACATTGCTAAACAAATGCTTGTGTGAGGATTATGTGTCTCTGACCCTCATAAAAATGTTGTGACCTAGTGGCAGTTGAAATGTGACTTGTCTGTTTAGTGAGATTTACTCCTTTGGTGGTATAACTGCAGATTTCCAGAGCAGAGAAACAGTGGAAAATCTGGTTTGATAGTGAGAATCCTGAAGAAGAACCTGTTCCTAGTGGCTATGGTCAATCCCTGGACTGCTTCAGACATCTTCTTCTTATCAGATCCTGGTGTCCTGACAGGACCATAGCTCAGGTACATTTATGTAGCCAACATAGTCTATTTAGGTGTTGTTAGAATAATAATTACAGGATTGCAGTTCAGTACTTTTTTATTTAATGCAAGCTCCTTTTTGTAATGGACCCTTACATTGCATTTTCTGAAATTCTTTTCAGACAATTTATTCATTTGTCACAAGGGTACTGTTAGCAAAATTGTTCCAATATATTGAAAAAATATTAGCCAATGATTTTTCTATGGAGATATGATTTCATCTGGAAATGTATGTATTTATCCAGTTCTGCTTTATCAGTTCAGAAGGTATTTTTGACTGTCCTTGCTGATATTACTCACTGGAATTGTAGAAGTGTCCTCATGTTAGACCTTCATGAACTCAGTTGGCTGAGAGAAAAAAAAACCAACACAAAACCAGTTTAATTGAGGAACCATTTATTGCATGGAAGAATTAGACCCACCTTAGATCTATATTGAGGTTTGTTCAAAATTTTTAATTTATTGCCATCTATTTAGAAAGGTGAGAAATATAAAATTAAAGTTTACTAAATGGTTAGACATGTTTTGAAGAAAAATCAACTTCTAAGAGCCTGTTTTTAATCTTTATGTTCTTCTCCAGTTCAAAAGAATAAAAATTATGCAATTGCTATCAATTTCAGAGCAATGGTTGGCAATTTACTGAAGTCAGAATGAATCACTGAAAGTGCGGTGTTAATTTTATGGGTACAAACCTTTAGACATTGTGACTGGATTTAGAGAAAGTCTCATTAATTATTGGTGCAACTGTGGTCAATAGGAGGTTAAATGGTATGGTAAAATTAATCTCTTAGATGTGTGCTATGTGTCTGAAACTGATCATGCAAAATTAGTCTCTCAGTTCTGTTAATAGGGGGCAAGATACACTTTCATCTTGTGTTGGTTTTATGAAAACTGATGGTTTATCAAATGCTAAATGCTGAATATATTTTGTTTCTGAGAAGCAACTCAGAGATATTAAGGGGAAGATTGGTCTAAAAAATAAATAAGGAACAACAGAGATGGTCTTCACCTGTTCCTCTGGATCTTCTAGTCAGTGACAGTTATTTTCATAATTACTACTATTATTTCATTGTTTGTTTAAGTATGAAAGGTGGGAAAGACCTAACCTAATTTCCAAAGGTTTGGGAAGATTATTATTTTTATTATATTGTATTTATATGTATTAAAACTTGCAGATATATGTAATAGAATAATTATTTTTTTAAGTTTTAACAGGTATTATAAGGCTATAAGAAATAACACCTTCAAAGACAGTATGATATGTTAACGTGTAAAATAAATTTGTTGCATATTTGTATTTCTGATATAAATTTATAGCAGCTTTTGTTCTTCAGTTTACTTATTGGTTGTACTTACACTGGGGAAAAAACAGTATTAAGTGATTATGTCACAGGTTAAATTTACCCTTTTTAATATAGGCAAGAAAATACATCATTGACACTATGGGAGAGAAATACGCAGAGGAAGTCATCTTGGACTTGGAGAAGACATGGGAAGAGTCAGATCCACGTACTCCTCTCATATGCTTTCTTTCCATGGGCTCTGATCCTACAGACTCAATTATTGCTTTGGGAAAAAGACTGAAGATAGAGACTCGTTATGTTTCCATGGGCCAGGGGCAAGAAACCCATGCTCGTAAACTGCTACAGCAGACAATGGCTCATGTAAGAGACGAAAATCTGAATGTTTTTTGTATCTGTGTTAAACACTTAGAAATGAACATCCTGTAATGAAATCAAGTTGTTTCATGTGTAGTTAGTGCTGACGCAAGAACCTTTATTTATTTGTATAAATAAGTGTCCTATGCAATAGAACTGTCTTTTTAAAGTAATTTAATTGACCATAACAAACTTGTTGATGCTGTGCAGGCATCAGTGTTTTTCATATAACATGGAGTTTTTGTTGTAGGTTGACTGATGAACATAACTGAATTGATTATTTGAAATGCATGAATATTAAATATTCTTCAGCAGGCATTTCAGAACATTTTTTCAGTTTTGTAGTTTTAGTAATACAAACATATTTTGTTAAATGAAGCTGATTAATTCCAAATATACTATTGATAGTTACATCACCATGAGAAAAACAAGGCTGTATAGCAAAATATTTGGTATTGCTGTAGTTTGGATTTTTAATTGGGATGAGAGCATAGGTATTTTACAAGTGAAACATGGAAGCATTAAAGAATAACATTTCCTGTATGAGAAAGAAAAGCTGAGATGTTCCAATTTATCAGGTGGCAGTACTGCTGTGCCTGCTGATGTGAACAGACTAAACTTCTTGCTCTCCTGTGTTATAAGCTTCTTCCCTGTCTGTGTAACCAACTTCACATTAAGAGCTAATTAGCATATCAGATGAGAAGAAACGCATTCAAAAGACAGGGAAAAAGAGCTCCTTTTTGTTTCATTAAGAGAAATGCAGTTACTTTCCCTCACTGTTTCACATACCCTCTTAATGAAGAGGTATGTGAGATGTCTATATGAAGTATGGTAATTCATCTGAGAAAGTTTGATATTTATTGATTGATAGCAATAGATTAATTAAGTATGTATATTTGTGGGGGTTTTTTTCCAAGCCTGTGACTCTTGTGAGGAACAAGGTTTAGCAGCTTGCTCTATGGAGCTACTTCTGAGCTCCCTTATCGAAGATCAATGAAATCATGGGTTCACCTAGAAAGTCAAGGTTTACCAGTGTTTATCAGCACCATGGTCATGTCCAGATATGTTTTAAATGTACTGAAATGGAAAAGGTAGGGACTAAGTGAGAAGACCAGATTGGACAAGTAAGGACCACTTGTTTAGATGACAAAACCAAACAAGCTAACAGTGCTTCCAGAAGAAACAGCCCACAGCTTAGCTCTCCTGAGCTTCTCTTGGCTAAAGAATACTTTGTTACTTGCATGTGTACCATTACTATGAATACTGGTCTCTGTTTGTACATGAAATGTACATGAAAACAAATGATTAAAGCCTAGGTTTTGATTTGGTGAACTAGTGCTGTGAAACTGACTGTGGAGGTTTTCTTCCTTTAGCAGCTCTCATAAGCACTTAAACACGCTATATTTTGCTATAGCTTAGATCCATTGGCTTTGTTCCTAACCTACAGCATAAACAAAGAGTGATTTTAGTAATTTCAGTTTGTAAACAATGTTGATAACTTTATATTCTATTGCTTTAAACTAGGGAGGTTGGGCACTTCTGCAAAACTGCCACCTTGGACTTGACTTTTTGGATGAGTTGATGGACACTGTAATAGAGACAGAGACTGTCCATGAAAGCTTTCGACTGTGGATGACAACTGAAATTCACAAACAGTTCCCCATCACCCTTCTTCAGATGTCTATTAAGTTTACCAATGAACCACCACAAGGGCTCAGAGCTGGACTAAAGAGAACATACAGTGGTGAGTGCTAGAGTGGTAATGATTTAAATTTTGCTCATTTTTGGACTCTGGTGTTATCATGTGGTTACATTGTAGCCACTGACATTAGGTGTAAACTACATAAGCAACTGATCACAATGACGCTTGGACACATTTTGGTCCTTGGTTTGAGGTAGAAGTTGTGAAAATTAAAAGGAAGAGAAGATCTGCTGAAGTTCTGTTCCCAGAACTAATTGGACAGCAGAAGAGGAAATGCTTTTTCTTTTCTCAAACATTGGCTTCTAATATCTCAGTTCAAAGTGTTTAAATTTTTAATCTTGTGTCTTTTGGCAGAAAAGCAACATGTTAAGCTTTGTTGTCTATTAAGTGCTCTTTACTTTGCATGAAATAAAGGTCTGTAGTAAAAGAGTCTGTACAGAAAGTAGCTTAATGTGAATTCAGCTATTAGTAAATTGTGGGTAGGTTTTTTTCTGAAGTTTAGTCTTTTAATTTGAGCAACTTAATAACAGGCTATAAACTGTCTCCAGCATAGAACACTTTGTAGGACAATAATTTACTCTTGAGAGCGGCAGGGAGCCAACTGAGTATCTCTAGGAGTAATGTTTTAATACTGATTTGAAGTGGTTTTGAAAAATACTATTATTATGTTTCTTATAAAGCCTACTTATAATCAATAGGTATCAGCCAGGATTTACTAGACGTCAGTGACATGGTACAATGGAAACCAATGTTGTATGCTGTAGCATTTCTACACTCCACTGTTCAAGAAAGACGCAAGTTTGGATCTCTGGGTTGGAATATACCTTATGAGTTTAATCAAGCTGATTTCAATGCTACTGTGCAGTTCATTCAAAACCACTTGGATGGCACAGATGCCAAGAAGGTAGTTAATGTTTTTGTGGGGAAGGTGGATTAGGGTGATGGATCTTTCTAGTAGTGGAATGTATACACATGGTTCCCCATAAATGAAACACAAATATGGTTTTAAATTATTATTTTGTTTCTTTCCACAAACGTTCAACATTCCAAGTATACATGTCTGTAGAGCAGCAGGCTTAAATTAGACTTTTAATCCTGTGCATGTTAAATTTCTATGTTAACCTGTACATTAAAAAAAAAAAAAAATCCCTCCCATCTGTCACCCCCCAAAAAATCAGAAATATAAACCTTAGAAGTATAGACCTGCTTTTCAATGCTAATTAAGCCAGATGGTTAAAAATGGACCACTGTACTTTAAATATTCTTTTGTTTAAATCAATTTGGAGTATAAATAATAAGATTTGGCTCCTCCAACCTATCTTGGCAGCATAAAGAAATGGAAAGTTGCTTTAAATGACTATGTAAGAATTGCTCTTATATTCCTCACTTTCTTATGGTCAGTTGTCATATAGAGGTCTGTGGCAGATCACTTTGTGATTAGCATTTAAAGTGAAGTTAAAAGTATGATTGGAATGTATCTGTAATCCCTCTTGCCCAAATGCTGCAATAACCTCTTGAATTAGTTGTCAATTAATTCTATATTAAGAAATCCTTGAAGGTGTCCTGGGAATGCAGGAGTATAGGAAAAAAAGAGTAGTAAGAAAATAACTGTCTTCCAAAAGGGACAGAGATGCAGGACTTGGTATATCTATTCTATAGGTGAGAAGGGGATTAGCTAAAGTCAGTGTTTTCTGCTTGATTTTAGGGGATCTCCTGGAGTACTGTTTGTTACATGATAGGTGAGATCCAGTATGGTGGCCGTGTGACAGATGACTATGACAAAAGACTCATGAACACCTTTGTAAAGGTTTGGTTCAGTGAAAATACATTCAGTCAGGAATTCAGCTTCTACAAAGGATACAGCATACCCAAATGTACTATGGTGGATCAATATGTTCAGTACATACAGGTCGGTAAATGAAAAATTTTCAACACCCCCCCCCCCCCCCCCCAAACATCTATCTACAACTTCCTGTTTCCCTATGTTTTGTCTTTTCTTCTGAATACCTGTATTTCATCTTTTATTTATAGTCTTTTTTGCTTTCTAACAGTCTGCATATCTATAAGTGACAACTAATTGTTGTCATCAATATTGTCATCATTGTCATGACAGTAACCTTTTCTTTTTCATGCAATTTGCTTGAAGGACATACCTGAAGGGATACAGTTATTAAAGAGGGAATAAAATGGAGTCCAAACATTGGGTACAACCTCACAGAAACAAAAGGTGTAGGTATATGAAAGTACAAGCTGACTCTTAAATTAGTGTATAGAGGTTAAAACTGAATTTGTTGTTAACCTTGGTGTGATTTGGGCTGTGATATGACATACAAATTACAGCAAGTTATTTGCCCTAAGACTGTTTGATCTAGCCCCTTACCTTACGAGGTAAGGTAGGGGCTTTTTTGTGCTTGTTATTTGGTTTTGTTGTTTTGTTTTGGTTTTTAAATAATTAGCTTATAAGCCCATCTCCAGTTGTGCTCTTTTTATATTTTACTATGCAGAGTCTTCCTGCTTATGACACACCAGAGGTGTTTGGTTTGCACCCTAATGCGGATATCACTTACCAAAGTAAACTTTCAAAAGATATATTGGACATCATCCTCAGTATTCAGCCTAAAGATAGCTCTGGTGGAGAAGGTGAAACCCGAGAGGCAGTTGTAGCCAGACTGGCTGGGGGTATGCTGGAAAAGCTTCCTGCTGATTATGTACCATTTGAAGTGAGTTAATGAAATTCTGTCAAAAATATTTCCTTCATCTTGCTTTGTGTGGAAAAAAAATACTAATTTTTCTAAAAGCATTTCTGAAATCATTCATACAGGCAATACTTGAAAACATGTTTTAAAGAAGTCTAACCAGACGCTTAACATTTATAATGAAGTCACTAAATGTGTGCTGAAGTGCCTTTGTAAGAGCTTTTTCAAAATATTAAACCACTTAACGCTGAAGTTGTCATTTGCACTATGGGGGAGGTAGGATCATCAGTTTTTAAGCTAAGCTTCTTGACACTGTAGAGTACTGAGGTGGTGTTGCAAGTGTATTCATGCTTCTAAAAGTATTACAGCTTTAACATATGTATTACTTTGTGATTCAGCTTACTTCCTGAAGATATTTTTAGGTTGCTTTCTTCAGTGAAGTGAATGCTGAAAAGCTTGTCAAGTGATAGCTTTCATTGATTGAAGCTTGGTGTTAGTATCTCAGGATCCATATTAACACATAATAGCCCATGTAATTATATTTGTGATGGACACCTGCTGCCTAACAGCCATTTCTTTTCTGAAATAGCATCTTTCCTTCTGTTTATGTGGAGGATGGAATGTCTCTCAAGGTCAGCGGGTTTTCTTACAGTTAGAAAACATTTACTGATGACTAGATACATGGATACTCCAACTGACTGTATTCTGTGTCCCCATCCTGGACACTAGAGTTTATTGGAGTGTTTGGACAATTTGTGTTTGTTCTGTGTCTTTCCATAGTTCTTAGTTGTCCTTTAGAGCCCCACAATTTTAGGATGCTGACACCATAGTTCTTCACAGGTGAGGCTAGCTATGAACTTCAAATAAATTAGAGGAAAATGCTTGAAAATAGTTAAGGTTACTACATTTTCTGTATCAGGGATGCTGAACTTTTGTGTTTCATTATAATTGCGGAAGCTTAAAAGCAAGTATGATTGGCTATGCCAGTAATAAAGCATTTACAACACTGTATGAAATGGATGTGAATCACCCTAATGTGTCATCAGAAAAAAGTTCACACCTATGTTTATGCTTTAACAGACTCCCAAAGTAGCCACCTGCTCATCTAGGCAGTTAAGATGCTTTATTAATTAGGTAATTTGCCTGCCATCTCCTTGAGGAGAGTGAAATCTCTTATCCTTAGGCTTTTGCTATTTTACTTACTCTTTAATGGAAGTTAGCATGAGGACCTGATACAAGGCTAGGTGGCTTATGAACACCAAAATTCTTCTGGCAGGATGCTGAGCCATGAGGAGGAATAAGGAGACTTGTACAATCTAACACCCTCTTTTCTGTTTTTGCACAGTAATAAGTTTCCCTTATGTGGGGTATACTCATGAGTATAGACTCTCTTCAGGTACCTATGTCTTACACCTTTTGTTTTGTTTTCTGTAGCTCATTTTGTATTATGTAACCTTCCCTCAAATGGCATAATTATGATAATGTATTTTATCTGAACAGGTGAGTTAATGTATCTGAATTCAGAATACTGATTATCTATCAGTCTTCCGAAAGTTTGCGCTTGCTGAAGTTTCTGACCTATCGTCTTTCTACAAGCCTGAGCTTCATGACTTTCCAAAAGGCAGAACCAGATGTCTGAGATCTGCAAAGGATTGCAATTTGTTGAGTTTCTTAGAAGGGTACTGCTTTAGTGATGGGCTAAATCTCCTGGTAGTTGTTAGTCCAACTCTTCAAATTCTACTGACGTCTCCAAGAATAGTTATGTGGCTTAAGAAAGACCTATATAGTGTCATTGTATAGGTACAGTTAGTTTACAAGAGCTCTTTTTGGGCAGATCTGCTCTCATCAGAAATGACAAATTGCAATTTAGTTTGTATTGATAAAAGTGAATGTGGAGCACTAAGCTTTTTCACATGGTGAAAACTATTTAAACTCCTTTTGTAGAAAAATACTGGTAAACTTAGAAAGGTTATGCATGCTACTAAGAACAGGGCTGTTACCTTGTATAGAATTCAATACATGGTATATATAATTTTTTCACCCATCTTCCAATAGGACCATATTGACTACAGAATTTCTAGTTATGTCCATATAGTTGTTGTTAATTTGTTAACTTTACACTTGTGATTAAAAATGTATCAGCTAGTTTTGTTAGAATACAAGACTGCCTGGCATTGTGATAGTTCCCAGGCATTGCTGATAAATAGTGCTACTACGCTGAGGCTAAGTGGCTGGGGCAATCACTCTTGATTGGTTTGTGCAGAGTGAACCTTGGGAACTGTCTGTTGGAATTAAAGCTGAAATCGTTGAAATGGGGTATGGCCTACATGCTGTTTAAATGACATTAGCTCATTAAATCATGAGTTAGGCTAAAAATGTAGCCAGTCTCAGCATCACAGATTTCTCTTGGAACAAATCCTTTATTTCTGTCTTGCAGAGGATTCAAGGAAGATGCCAAGCTGACCACTTAAACTCCTAAGTAAAAGTGCTATGTCTTAAAAATTTTATTTCTACCTACAGGTAAAAGAGAAACTAAAGAACATGGGACCTTTTCAGCCTATGAACATATTTTTGCGACAGGAGATCGAGCAAATGCAGAGAGTTATTTCTTTAGTGAGAAGCACTCTGACTGATCTAAAACTTGCCATTGATGGGACAATCGTTATGAGTGAAAATCTGAGGGATGCTTTAGACTGCATGTATGATGGAAGGATTCCTGCTAGCTGGAAAAAAGTAGGTGTATATCACTTGTTTTGTAAGGAAAAAAAATATTTCTGTAGAGCCAGATTAAACTGCTAGATATACAGTAAATACTTTTTTCAAACATGAGTGTTCACCCTGACTGTGCAACTCCTGGAGTCGATTTTGGGCTAAAATAAATACAGTCTAAACAAGCCCTCTTTCTTTTATAAAAACAGAAATGAATGTGGGCGATGCAGGTATTTCCCATTTTAAGAGCCTGCTGCATATTGGCAGGATAAAAAGCTAGAGAGAGGAGAAAAATTTAAAATGTGATGATGGATTTAAAAAATAGCACCCACACTAGTAGACTACACTGTTGCTGTTCTTTGAGATTTAGAGTTGTAGTTGTAGAATCACAGAATAGTAAAGGTTGGAAGGGACCTCTCGAGATAGTCTAGTTTAACCCCACTTCTGAAATCAGGGTCAGTTAGAGCAGGCTTCCCAGGACTCTCCAGAATCAAGAGTCCACAACCTCTCCTGTTCCAGTGTTTGATCACCCTCACAGTAAAAGCCAAGCAAACCACCACCAACCAACCAACCAACCAAAAAGCTCCTTAAGTTTAAATGGAATTTCCCACGTTTTGTCTTGTGCCCATTGCTTCTCTTCCTATCACTGACAAGGATCTGGCTCCATCTTCTTCCATTCTTCACGCATGAGGTAGAAATATTGATAATATCCCCTCTGAGCCTTCTCTTCTCCAGGCTAAAAATCCCCAGCTCTCAGCCTCTCCCCGTAGAAACTTTTTAGGGACATCTAGAGCTGTTTACGGCAACTGATGGAAAGAAAAATGGGGAGGTTTTTTTGTGGTTTTGTTTGCTTGTTTTGTTTTTAGTCATAGTAGTTGTAGTAGTAATAATAATATTATTAATAATAATAATATACAAAGCAAGTGATGGACAGTGCAGTTGCTCACCACCCCCAGACCGATGCCCAGTCAGTCCCTGAGCAGCAGACACTACCCCCTGGCCAACTCCCCCCAGCTTAGATACCGAGCGTGACATCATATGGTATGGAATAGCCCTTGGGCCAGTTTGGATCAGCTGTCCTGACTCTGCCCCCTCCCAGATTCTTGTGCCCCTGGCAAAGCATGGGAAGCTGAAACAAGTCCTTGGCTAGAGTTAAGTACTACTCAGCAACAACTAAACCATCAGTGTGTTATCAACATTCTTCTAGTGCTGAATCCAAAACACAGCACTGTGCCAGCTACTAGGAAGAAAATCAACTCCATCCCAGTCAAAACAAGGACAAAGTGTTTTCCTGGTACAAAACCTAGACCAAAGCAGATGCTTCACAAATGTGATACAACTATTCAAATAGAAAAAAAAAATTAAATCTTCGCATGGTACAAGCTCAATTTTCCTTAGATTTTTTTAAGAAAAACAGAGTAATTTTGGCAGAAATGCTGTTATCTCGATGCATTGACCTTGGCTTTAGAAAGACAATATTTCTTCCTAGTTCACACAGCTATGTAATTTTGCCAAAAAGTCATAAAATGGACAATTACCACAGAGAACATTAAGCATGTCTAAATGAAATGGTAGGCATGAATTTGAACAGAGCAAGAATTTTCTTCAGGTTTCAGTGGGATGCAACATTTATGTATCAGGTTAAATTTTAAGATATGAAAAAACTAGCTTTAAACATGGCTTTCTAATATTATGGTTTTTACTATCTTGTGAGGAATTACCTTTTCTTGACTTGAATATGATGTTTTAAAACTGTTGAATAAAATTAAAAAATGAACATGCCGTTTACTATTTTTAGGCATCCTGGGCTTCCAGTACACTTGGTTTCTGGTTTACTGAGCTTCTAGAAAGAAACCACCAATTTTACAATTGGATTTTTGAAAGCCGACCAAACTGCTTCTGGATGACAGGGTTTTTTAATCCTCAAGGATTTTTAACTGCAATGAGGCAGGTAAATTGTGTTTAAAGTCTCACTCTGCTTATTCTTTGATGTACTTTAAAAAAAAAAAAAAACATAGTGTGATGAAGGCTGTTATACGCATGGCTCCATCATGTCAGTAGGGAAGATATGTGACTGCATAACTCTCTAACATTTCCTGAGTGTAGTGTTCTTCCTCTGCATATATTTTTTCAGTACATCAACCACTAATGTGTTAAAATACAGTTCCTACTCTGATCTGAGCCCTGTGAATGTAGAGGCTACCTTACAACATTATTAAGGTAGGCTGAAGAAGTAATGTCTCATGTTACCATTGAGATATCCCCAAGAAGAGGTGTTAAGCCCATGAATTTATTTCCTTTTTTCTCCTCCCTTTTGATCTGTGTTCAGTACTTACCTGGCTGGAGACTTGCCAGAACAGCTATTCAGAATTAGTCTTAAATTACACTTCTCTAGTTAAGTAGCTGAT
>NW_009259054.1:958934-964331 GCF_000687185.1 Egretta garzetta
TGTATTTTTTAATGTATGTATCTCTGTTGACTTGGCAATTGTGTTGGTTGCTCAGCATGCTAGTTGCATTTGACAAGAGCTACTTTTTACTTTAAAAGGAAGCAATAAATACCTATGTTGGCTGGCATAAAGAGACACATTGGAGGCAATAATTGTCTGGAATCTGTAAAATTGGGAAAGAATACACAGGTGGGAATCCAATGGGACCTCAGACAAAAACTAACTTTAGGAGAAAATGAAGATTTGCAGAGAAGGAAAATCTCTGCTCTTGCTCTGAGGTTTGAGTAGTGTAATCTTTGGCTGTCAAACTGAAGTTCTACTTGGTGACCTACTAAAATTGCAGGCATATAGCCTTGGAATTATATAACAAGATATCTTTTGAGTAAACAGTCCTAAACTGGATTTTTCTTTTGGACCCAAGCTTGTCAAAATGGTTTAGTAGCAGGATCAAAAACAGTTGGAATCTACAGAACTTTTCTGGTTCCCTAAAGGGAGAATGTGGATACATAACAACCTAATGTCCCAAGTAAAAACCAAAGTGACTTTTTGGGCTTTGCTATATAGTGGAGTAAATAGAAATTAGAAAGATGAAGAGACAGAATGATCATTGAACTGTAACCCTTCTGCTCTTTTAAAGCAGCTAATTAACTGCAGTATGGAACAAACATTAATCCCAATTACTTCAAAGAAAGATCTTGGAAAGCATTTACAAGACCAGGATAAAACTTAGGTCTGGCATAACATAATAACATGGGATAGTAAGGCATTGTGCAAGATAAAGAAGTGCTGTCTAGTGCAATAACGGCCTAAATTTGATGTATATGTTGAGTCTTAAGCACGTCTATCTCCAAGTGTTCTCTGGGTTTTTTGTAGTCTCTTTATGTAGCTTTAGAGCTGAGCGAGCTCTTACTCATTATTAGGAATACACTTAATGAAGAATACAGGTACAGGAAAAAGAAGGTAACCCCAGAAAATATGGAGCAACTTAGCATTTTGATTTTGTCATCGGAACTGGTTTTACTTAGCACATGCAGTTAATGTTTTCTCATCTCATGAACGCTGTGAAATTTTCCTATTTGCAAGAGCCCAGTTACTTGCTATGGTCTTAAGATATTGTATATAATAGAAAGATTGAAAATCAAATATAGTGGATAAAGTACTGAAAGCTTCCTTGTAGTACCATGCCATCAAAACCTTAGAGAGAAGTCATAGTGCTGTAAACATGAGTATCATAAAAAGTTATTTTTTTTTATTGAAGAGGATAAGTTGTGACCATCCAAATACACTTGTAATAAATGCTTGGAAAAAATGGCTCTGTGCACATATAAAAATGTGACCTACATATGTTTGCCTATTTTTGGCAGGAAATAACAAGGGCTAACAAAGGATGGGCTCTTGACAGTGTAGTGCTGTGTAATGAGGTCACTAAATGGATGAAGGATGATATCACAAGCCCTCCTTTGGAAGGTGTCTATGTGTATGGGCTGTATTTGGAAGGAGCTGGTTGGGACAGAAGAAACATGAGACTGACTGAATCTAAGCCCAAGGTGCTCTTTGAGATGATGCCAGTTATAAGGATATATGCAGAGAATAACAGTAAGTAACTGTATTGTAAAGGACATTACTTCGGTAGAATTAATTTCTTCAGCTACATGGAAGTCTTTTGGGCTTTAGGGAGTTCATGAGGCTATCGCTATTCATTGTATATACACTGAATCTTTCTCAACTGGGGAGACATCCCAGTCTTCCATATAAAATGAGCTTTCAGCCTTCCTTTATAATTGATAATAGGCACTTTTTCCCCCCTAATATTTAGATAGGTCTCTACCTTCTGGTCTTAATGGTGTTACTAACTTTTAAACCCCATTACAGATGAGCTGTTCTCTGCCGCCTCTGACAAGCATGCTTGCATTCAGTCTTACATTGACAATATGTGTCCTAGACTGAGAAGATCAACATTTGTATACATAAACTCCATAACCTAAACCCAAATAACCTCTTTCACACATCCCAAAACCCAATGGAATTTATATATATAAAATTTACATAAGTATGCGTACACAACATATATATAAAACATGTATATCTTATCTAAGGTATTTATAGATAATGTTATATATGTAACATACATTTATTAAAAAACCATTTCTTTTCTGGACAAGGCTATGCTTGAGCTAGCAGAAGCAAGCAAGAGGTGGAGTGAGGTGGTGGAAGACACTGTCTGAGACAGAAGAGGGCTGTAAGAAAGGAAACTTAGGGGGCTGAAGGACAGTGTTGTTTTGTGTAAATGTATCATTTCGGTTAATGTGGGGTTTTTTTGTATATAAAATAGGAAATGCTGTTGAATAGGGATGTAAAATAGGGTGGGACTATCCACTGTTGAATGTAAAATTGGAAATTTCTGTTGAAAAGCATTCCACCTCCAGAAGCAAAACCTGCTTACATGCTGTTTTGCCAGGATTTTGTGTAGCTGATCTTTTAGAAGAGGTATTATCACTGTGAAAGCAGCCAAGATGCTAAATAATGAACACTGAAGTATTAAGCATCACTATACTACTGTTCTAATTCTGCAGTGAAGAAGTTGACAACTTATACTCTGAAATACTAAATGCATTTCAAACCAGCTTGTTCAAAATACAGCATTTTTTATTTTGACACATTAATAATATATTGATAAGTAGTAATGTTCAATGAGGAGACTGAACTAACAGTAACACTAATCGTGCTAGAGTGTCCATTTACATTTATTGCTACGGTTCCTAGGTGCTGATGTTAAATCTTAAACTTACAGGAATTGCAAGCCATATGTGGCCTGCAGCTGGTAACACAGTAGCGAACAGTGTGAGAATCCAGTAAGAGTTTTCTTTGGTGGTGATGGAGAGCTGTGTGCTATTAAACTTTGATTCAATTTTACATTTGCCTTATGCCAGTCCCTTAGGCCCTGGTTTTCCAACCTAGTTTAATTGTTATGCCTCTTCTGTCTTCTCAGCTTCAAAAGATCCACGTCTGTATTCATGCCCAGTCTACAAAAAGACCATGCGAACAGATATGAATTACATTGCTGCTGTGGATCTTAAAACCCTTCGGCCTCCAGAGCACTGGGTACTGCGTGGGGTAGCACTTCTGTGTGATGTCAAGTAATGTTAAGAAAAAGAAGAAAAGGTTTCTGAGAGTTCTTTTCTGTTTTTAAATGTAAACATCAATATGTAGTTAGCTATACAATGGATCACTTCTAAAACACATTTTCTAAGGCATAGACTCCATGATGGTATTTTTAGAAAATTTTTCTCAATAAACATCTACAATAGGCTTATAAATGCTAAATCTTAGAGTGGTATTAAGTTTGGTAAATAGGTTGAAGTATTACCTTTGATGTCTTGACAAATCATGACAAATATTTAGTGTTCCTATTTCACTATTGTGTGCTTAATTTTATCTTGAATAAAGATTAATTGATGTGAACATTGTTACTTTTCAGTGGTAAATATGCTTGTATCAGGGCCTACCTTCAAATAGCTAAATGCAAAGCTTTTTTGGGAGGGGTGGGGGGGTGGGGGTTGCTGTATCTGTGGAAAGCTAAGCCCAGTTGCTCATTCATATTAGTTAATATCCCTCAAGGTGGTGTTCCGAGATTTATCTCCTAGCTGATAGTTTCCAGTTTGCTTGCTGTCTAAATAAGGAAGGTGAGACTGGAAAAAATGTCACACCTGTTTCACCACTTGGTGAACAATTTCACTGTGTTATACAGGAAAACAAGCATTTCACAGCTGACAGAATTCCTCACTATCTGGTTCATGACTTATGAATATGTAATGGATGGGAAGACAGTGGTTCCATAAGAATTCTTGATATTTTTTCATGTGCTAGTCCACCTTGATTCAATCTTCATCAAGGTTATTAGTTTTATGACATCAAATTTAGCTTTGTTTTTGCTCTAATTTTGAACTTTTCATGTGGGAAACCATCTTACGAGAGCAATGTTAGCAGCTCCATTTACTTGAACACTACTAGCTTCACATGTCAAGCACACTTATTTAATCATCAAAAAGCCAGTGTATTTTTGTTGCTGAGTTCAGTATCTTAGTGGTCCACTAGTCATTCACAATAACAGGTGCTGCAGAAGAGTAAGCAGAAAGAACCAATATTTCTGGTGCATCTGTCATACATAAATGCTGCAATGGAGAAGCTGTTTTCAATTTTATGTCAAATCAATACATGGAATTTGAAGGGTGCATTAATTAGCTTAGTTGTAGAGGTCTTTCCGTTGTCTTTCCCTCTTAGAATTATTCTTCTAAATAACTCACAGTGAAACAAATTAAATGTATGAAAATCTTCAGGAAATATTTTTAATTTAGACATGTGTCCTGGTTTCATGTGGGACAGAGTTAATTTTCTTCCTAGTAGCTGGCACAGTGCTGTGTTTTGGATTTAGTACTAGAAGAATGTTGGTAACTCACTGATGGTTTAGTTGTTGCTGAGCAGGACTTACACCAGTCAAGGACTTTTCAGCTTCCCCTGCTCTGCCAGGGGCACAAGAAGAGTGGGAACAGGACACAGCCAGAACAGCTGACCCCAACTGGCCACGGAGACCATATGACATCATGCTCAGTATATAAACTGGGGGAAGAAGAAGGAGGGAGGGGATGTTCAGAGTGATGACGTTTGTCTTCCCAAGTCACCGTCACGCTTGATGGAGCCCTGCTTTCCTGGGGATGGCTGAACACCTGCCTGCCCATGGGAAGTGATGAATTAATTCCTTATTTTGCTTTGCTTGCATGCGCAGCTTTTGCTTTCCCTATTAAACTGTCTGTATCTCAACGCACGAGCTTTCTCACTTTTACTCTTCTGATTCTCTCCACCATCCCACCATGGGGGGAGTGAGCGAGCGGCTGCGTGGTGCTGAGTTGCTGGCTGGGGTTAAACCACGACATGACAATAAATAAGTGTAAGATGGGAGAGTTGAACTCTTCTTTACTGGACCTTGGGGCACCATGCTCAGGCTTCCAGGAGATCCACCAGATGCTCATTGGAGTTCTAAGTTGCTGTGGACTTTCACCAAGACCTTCCTCTCTGAAGGAGATGCACATGCTTCATTCTTTTGGAAGTCATTAACACTTAGAATTTTCAAGCCTTGTACACTTCAAATGCCACCTTTCAAACAATAGATTTATTGTACCATTATTGCTGTAGACACAGTGGAGATGTCAAAACCCATGGTAATTCTCAGTGAGTGAACCGTGCACATTTTTTTTTGGAGTGTGATTTTCTGAGGGTGGTGAGGAAAAGGGTAGTTCCCCAAACTGGTGGTCCTAGTTATGCCAAGGACTGTCAGATCAGTGAAGCAACTGATGTTGGCAGTCAGTGTTTTTTCTGTTCTTTTAGCTCCATTTCTTAAGA
>NW_009259054.1:964385-976671 GCF_000687185.1 Egretta garzetta
AATAAAAAGCTCTTTTGAAATGCAGCGCTATGTGAGGGGCCAGAGCACATAACCCTGCTCTCCCAGGGGTTTCACTGTGTGGCCTAGAGGACAACTTGGTGCAGCTGCAATTGGACCTGCCTCATTACTATGCATTTGCCTGGCAGTCACTGATCTGTGGCAGACTCTGGTTACCCTCATCAGATTGCCCTGTCTTGCTGACTTAACTTTCTGGTATGATGTCAGATCTGCCTTGCTATTACATAACATGTGTTTTGGAGAATATTTAAAAACAAATGTTATAAAAATTTCTCTTAGAAATGAATGGTAAAATAACTTTCTAAATAAGGTGGAGATATTATGGCTTCATCAGAATCCTTTAAAATTTCTCATAAATTTTAAGTATATTAAAATAAGCAACCTAATCTTTCAAATATATGCTATGCTGCGTAGTCTATACTACATAGAAAAGTCTTGCCTTCCAAACTTCTCTTCAGAAAGGCTTTTATCCCTGAGCTCTGGTGCCTACATTCATACTTTTTAGCTCATAGGTCACTCACATTGAACTTTTTGTTCTCACTGTTGTAATTTGTTCCACTTTCAAACATTATAAGGAAAAAGAAAGAGCCAAGTTTTTATCACAGTAGGCAGTACAATTCCACATTAACAGTAAGTACTGTTGTCATCACTGAAAAGGATTTTTTTTAATCAGAAGTACATTGTTATGGTATATGTACACACTCGATTATAGAGAAAGTACGTCTCATTCTGAACTATCCTTCATTAAATTCTTTTGATAATGAAATCAATATTGAAGGAAGTTCAATTTTTCTCTATGTGGTTGGCTTTTTTTTTAATTCCTTGCTTGGACAGTTATCCTGTTCCAATTACCTGGAGCTAGACTTACACAGTGACTTACTAATGAATCTTGAAATAGAGCTTGACTAGTGCTCATATACAACATTTTCATTTTTAACCATCATGTTTGCATTTCGTAGGCGTTATAGGTGTATACAAATATCTGAAGGCTTTTAGAACACATACAAGGCTTACAATACCAGTGCTGCAGAGGCGGATTCATTTGAGACAAATTGCTTATCAGTTGTGTAAAATTAAGTGTCTGTTAACAGAAGAAGAGAAAAGACATAGTTTTTGACATGTCTGTGGATCCTAGGTGTACCATTTATTGGACATTCTGGTATCTTTTAATCTGCAATATGCAGCTTTCCCTCAAGCTTTTCCAACTACTATGCTAACTTTTTCTATATCTTTTGTTCTTATAATAAAGTTAAAATCCAGTGTAAGTAATAATCTATTATGTGTGGCTGTATATTAATACAGAAAAAGGAAAATTAAAATCTGGGCTTTTAAAGCTAAACAGTGAATACACGTTGCCAATCTCAATTTGCCTGTGAAGTCTGAACGCAGAAATAGAAATTTCTTGTTATTTGCTTGCATATTCAATTTTTTAAACACATGTCTAAAAACCAAAGAACTATTGAACCAACACTAGAAAAGTTGGCAGAAGAAAGACTGGGGAGAACAACATGGTTAAAATATTTTTCAGTTAGAGCTATTATTTAAAATGGATACTGCCCTTTAACTTTTTAGTGACGCTATTATTTGTGTTGCAATCACTCTGAGAACTGAAGTAGTTATTTTAGTTCTCAGTGTTAGAGGGTATAAGGTATCCTACTTTGGCAAGAAAAACAACAGATGTTTGACTGCTGATGTAAAAACATGACTTTTTTCAAAGGTGCTATTTTAGAACAAGAAAATTTACACAAAACCAGAAGAGTTAGGAAACTGTGACCTTCTGTGAGAGCTTAACATGGTTTAACAGAAGGCAGCGTAACTTAAGACACTGTTTTTACGTGAATTGCCTGCAAATAAGTGAAAGTTTTCGGTTTCTCTGTAAACCACCACAAGAATGACAGCCTATATATATATACACATATATATGTGTGTGTGTGTGTGTGTGTGTGTATATATATGTATAAAAATACATGATCTATGCATAACGGGAGAAATGTCACAATAGGAGGAGATAGAACATAATGGAAATGAAATCCTTATGAAGAAAAACGCTGGCTGGTGACCTTTGGGTTGCAAAGATTTGATCAATTTGCGTTAGTGTTACACTGTGTTACATCAGCACAATAAAAATTATGTTTGATCCCTACATTCTGAGTGAGAAATTTAATACTGAGTTGAGCTTTGCTTTTAGGCAGGTTTGAGTGAGTGTCCTCCTTTTTTATCCTTTAAAAAAATTAAAAAGGTAATAATAATGCTACAGGAACTAGTTGTTTTCACTGGACGGGCAGTGATTTCTGGTGTCTATTATACTAAAATGGCCAGATGGAAAACCAGGCCCTGGAAATATCCAACCCATGTGTTTGGTGTATGAAGTCTTGTGCAGCCAGAGATCTTCTCAGAATGCTGCTTCATGAATAGGATGCTCTTTTGCACTATGTGTTGAATGAGTTCTTGTGATTGAGAAAAATAAAAAAGACTGGGGAAAAAATGGAAGGGGGAGGGCCATGTGAGAAAGTTGGGGTGGATCAGAATCACCTCAACATTTTATTGTACATTCTTCTTATTGAATAAGTTTTAATTTAGGGGAAATGCTCTCTAGGTCTATTACTTGTAGCTAGGAATATTAGTTGTGGTATCACAGAAATGTTGAGGTTGGCAGGACCTCTGGACATCATCTGGTCCAACCCCCTGCTCAATCAGGGTCACCTAGAGCAGGCTGCCCAGGACTGTGTCCACACGGCTTTTGAACCTCTCCAAGAAGATAGACTCCACAACCTCTCTGGGCAGCCTGTGCCAGTGCTCGGTCACCCTCACAGTAATAAAGTGTTTCTTGATGTTCAGAGGGAACCTCTTGTGTTTCAGTTTGTGCCCATTGCCTGTGGTCCCGTCACTGGGCACCATGGAAAAGTGCCTGGCTCCATCACCTTTGCACCCTCCCTTCAGGTACTTACGTTAATAAGATCCCCCTTCAGCCTTCTCTTCTCCAGCTTTCTCAGACTTACCTTATGGAAGAGATATTCCAGTCCCTTCATCAGCTTTGTGGCACTTTGCTGGACTCTCTCCAGTTTCTCTGTAGATTTATTTACGGTAGATTTCTTTTACAAGAGTTGGCATACATTTGGTTCCTAACTATGCATGTGTTACAAATCACATATTTTAAATACAGCAGGGTAACTGGCTTGCTATTTCAGTTTTTGTGCTATTGTACTTTTACCCAGAAGCATTTATCCAAATGAATCAAAAATGTAGTCTGTATGAAGAGGTGGTGTGTCTGCCTCTCTAGTCTGGTTAAGGCATTGCTGGTTGGCTGTGTTGTAATGAAAACTGGTAAATTTTCTAATGTATATTTTTTTATATAAAATTAAAATACATTACTTTGTCCCTGATGCCACCTGTGTATTGAACTACAAAACAGCTACTGAGACTGGCAATATGTTATGCAGGTGCTGGATGTTAGATGTGTAGCGTACTTCTGCTTTTCTCACACTAGATAGGAAAGTTTCAAGCATATATTGTGTCTTCAGTTATCGTATCAAATCTTTGAGAATTCTGTTACCATTCCAAATTGTCTTGATGGCTTGATTGCGTGGCAGATTCACAGTGCCTATGGCTATACCAGAAGTGGTAGCATTTAACAGTTTATGTTGAGGAATGGGGCATATGGAATTTGGATGCAGTTCTCAGTGAATTTAGTAACACTGGTTTTGTTTCTTTTTCTAGTATTGGTGCATTGGGAATATGGAAATCCGGTATGTTCCAAGGATTAATCTGTTGTTTGCAAACGGCTCTGACAGTGAAAAGCATAGAAACAGTACAAATGTCTTTATTTTTAGATGGTTCAGGGCTTTGGTGCATGTTACTGTATCTTGCACATTGTGGGTTTTACAAGCCAAGCTATGGCAATGGGACAGTCAACAAAAAAAAATCTTCCTGCTTTTTCTCAAGAAGAAATTGTTCCTTGCATTAAGTGGAGATAAGAGAGATCTGAGGAGGGATCAAGACAGTTGAAATGAGAACAAAGCAGTTTCTGCCATTCATCTAAACAAGGTTAAGGCTAAGGGGTGAAAGCTTTTGAAATAAAGCAGCTCTGCTCCTGAACTTGTTTGATAAAATAATCTTGCCTGGTCTGTTTCTCTTCTCACTGTTTTTTTTCAGTGGGAATGTATTATTTCCTCGATTATACTATTTAAAGCCCATAATTGTTGTTGTAAAGGGTAAATGTAGAAGTAATAATTTTGGATATATCAATTACAATTTATACACATCTTAGTGAATGACATATTAAATGGTCCACTTTTTTTCATTAACTAATAACAATAATCTTTTGCAGCTCAGGCCAAACCAAGTGAGTTATGAAAAATACTAAATGTGTATAGAATAAAAACATACTTTTAATAAAAATTTTAAAATTTTGCACAAAATTGAAGCTTTAATGTGCCTTTTGATGACATATTTTATTTGAGCATACTTTTAATAAAAATCTTAAAATTTTGCACAAAAGAATTGAAGTTTTAATGTGCCTTTTGATGACATATTTTATTTGAAATTTAGCAATAGAAAAATCACTTAAGAACTTTAAGGTAATTGTTTATTGAGTTGTGTAATAGAATTTGAGTCTGAAATTTATCATGGATAAAGGTGAAATATATCATGTGGTAGTGTTTGACCTCCAAGTCAAAAAATTCAATTAATCACACTTAAATGTAGTTAAGCGTTAAAGCGTATGTTACACGTACAGACAATTAATTGCAGCTTTCAAAAAACTGCTTCAACACTGAGGCTTTGATTAAGGTCTGGGACTAAATGCTCAAATATGCTATTCCTAATATAGTTGCAAGGCAAAACTATATAAAAAGCTGATGTTTCATCTGAACAATTTTACCTGTCACTGATAACTGGTAATCTCACATGCATAAAATGCATCTGCTTTTTAGTCTCAGAGTTTCAGCAGCCAGAATGTGAGAGTTAAGATGATGATCCCAGAGCATTTTTAAGTGCCCTCTCTTCTCTAGCTGGAAATACTTGTTTTGATTATTGTGCCTCGGAGAAAAAAATAAAGTGACTGAACTTCCTATTTAAAGGCAGGATTAAGTTCTGACTGGCTGAAGTGCATAGTCAAGATAACAGGCTGGTGAGGAAGGAAAGTAGCAGAGACTGTTTTGGTACCACAGTGGACAGCTTGAGTGGTGTCTGAGAGGAGAAGCCCCTTTACTGCCGTGAGCACTGTAAGCAAAGCACACCCTGTAGGCACTAGCTAATGTCTTTCACTAACAGAACTGTGTATTCTCTACTGGTCTGTAGTCATATTCAGCCTATGCAATCATTAGCATCTCTGTTATGTTTATGATACGAAGAACTACATAGTGTTTGTTTTAGTGGCTTCTTTTATATCAGTGAAGTTACGTTTAATTACCCTGGATTTGTTCTGCTGAAAGTTTAGAGCAACAAAACTCTCTCTGCATAGATGTTTTTCAGCATCAAGACATTTGTGCATTTTGTAACATTTTAGTTAGTTAAACCATGCATTTCAGAAAGACAGGTAGTAAGATCTTTTAGGGAAACCTAAAAATTCCTGACCAGCAGCTCTCAAGAGACTTACGTGACAGTCAGTAGCAGTATGTGCTCTCCAATTTTTTATGCAAGACTAACGATCATGGCCTCTTGGAGCCATTTTTCAGGGAAGCAAAATGTGATCTTATTCATCATTGTTATAACAAGTAGTCAGCACTTTGGTTCAGTTGTTCATTTTCTGTTTAAAACAGGAGTTGATTTTATTTATTTTTTTTTAAAATTGCTTTTGTGTTCATTGCAAGTTGCAGAATTCCTTCACATCAGAAAATGCCATGTCATCCAACTGATGCCTGTTTCCTAGGCAATATTAAGCCACTTCAGTGAAGCTGTGAATTTCATGTGAAATTGCCATTCTCCCAAATGAAGCCAAGGAAAAAGTGACATGTTTATACAATTTTAATGATAGGATTCAGTTGGAATTAATTTTGAAACAATAATAAGGAGTTGCTTGTAGTTTATATTTTGCATTAAAAACAAACAACAAAGGAGCCATCAACTAGAAGTTACAGGCACTGAGATATCCCAGTTAAATATGTGCGCCACAAAAAGGAAAAGATTGAAGTCACAACCAGTGGCAAGTTTCTTTGAGTCAGTCGTCCTTGTAAAAGGTATTTAGGCTGGGAGGGAAAGACTTTGACCATTACTTCTTTTCATTGTGCTTCTTTTCCCTTTCTCCTCTTCACCATCTTTCCACATTTTTACATCTCGTCAGTGTTACAGTGTCCTCTGAGTTGATATACAATTAAGCTCTCTGCTCAATCACAGACATGGTCATATAAAATATTTCACTGCAAGTGGAATGAAAAGAACAGCCGCTCTGTTACCACCTCTTTTTTTTTTAGGAGCTTGTGTGCCTGAAGCTGTTTGAGCCGAGGCTCGCTAGGTGTCAGCAAAGTAGTCCAGAAAAAAGCTTTTTCTCTGAGAATTAAAAAAGGAAGTGACAGTTAAAACTCCATGCATGTAGCAGAAATTTTAAAGTGTATGAGGTGGTTGTTTTAGTTCAAGCTAACCCAACCTAGAAAACCAGTGTTATTGTGCTTTCCATGCCATTAGCTCTGTTTTATTTCATAGTCAAACTGCTTTCTGTACATGGAAAGTATCACCCGTGTGTCCAGGGAAAGGTGACTACGTTCTGCCTTTCAGGCAGTGAATGAGAAAGACTAGGAGTTAGAAAAGTCATCACTCTGTGAACGTTTCAAAATACCATATCTGCACAGACATGAAGTGTGCAGTCTGCCATGAATAACTTTCTCTTCTGTTTCCTGTGTGTTATCAGGTTCCATGGTTTCTTTTAAAGGTGCACAGAAATTCTGTCTCTCTTTTTTTTTTTTTTTTTTTTTTTTTTTTTTTTTTTTTTTTTTTTTTTTTTTTTTTCATTCCACTAATTGATAAAACTTCCTGTATTTTCTCTGGCTTTCAGCAAGCTCCTCTCACAGAAGATAGCATCTGCAGGTTTTCTTTTTATTTCTTGACAAACATTATGCGATATATCAGCCTCCCTCAGAATTTTGCCTTTATTTCCCAATGCCTTTTTAAGATTTTGGCCTACTCTTAGGGGTTTTTTGCAAAGGCTTGCCTTGCCACTCAAACAATTCAGAACCAAAGGGTTCAGAAAAGCCTTTCTGTAATCATCACAAAATTAGCTTTACCTGGAATTACTGTAGCACTAGCCATAGCTTGCACCTGCAGAGTAAGCAGCTTCTGCTACATGATCTGCAATAAAATGTAGCAGATACAATCCACATATAAGGTGCATAGTTGCATATGTTTCAGAATGTATGCATTTATATGTATATGAAAAAAAGGTGGTTTTAAGGATTTTGGAAATACTTGCTATGTGATGCTCTCTCAAATAGCTACTTTTTTTATTTTTTAAACCAGATGTTTGGTATCCATGTGGAAACAATTGCTAAGTGGTTTAAGGAATTGTTTGTGGAAAGTGGAGCTTGCTTCTGTATTTATTTATGGAACCGAATCAGCCTCTGTCTAAGCAGGAAAGCATATAGATTGGCTTATTGAGGAGGCTGAAAAGTTCATCCTCTGTGTCTGATGAAATTTGAGTTAGAGATGTGTTATGCTATAAGGCAAGAAGTAATGACCTCTGAGGCCCAAGAAAGAGTCCCAATAAAAATTAGTTGGCCAAATCTGAGGCTATGCAGTATTAAATATGGCCTGTGAAACTCCTGTTTAATGGTAAGCTACTACAAATATTCATGAGGATGCATCCTCTAAAGAAGTAAAGCACTGAATTTAATTATTATTAACTTCATATAATTCATGATATTTAAGGCTTTAAATTTACTTTTGAAGAGACAGTTTTGAAGGTAATGCAGCACAAGACTACTGCAATATTTAACTTCTGTGTTAGAAGGAGCTGACCTATTTAAAAAGCTACGGATCATATAAGCTTTGTTGTTAGTGGACTCATGTAGCTAAGATGGAGAATAAATGTCTTTTGCCTTTCCCATATCTGCAACATTTGTCCAGAAACTGAAGAACCCCAGGATTCAATAATTGCTTTGATGGTGATTCAGGAAAGAAACATGTGAGTTTTCTGCTTTCTTAAGTTTATAATAGTTTAAACTTTTTCTTTTTTAACATTGGAAAAGGAGTATATTATTTATTTTGATAAAAATATAATCTATGCTAAAAATAAACAACATAGTATGAAAAATCAGTGGCGTAATTGTTGAGAATGTAAAGATGGTGTGAGCTTCAGTGTCAATAATATAAGAGAGGGAATCTTCTGGGTCTTAAGCTGCGACTGAATAAGTGGATAAGTGTAGCTCATAAGAACTGTAGGAATTCTTACAAATTCATGGCTTTAGGTGTGCACAGCAATACAGGAATAAAAAGAAAGATCTGTATCATTTTTTTTAAATAGCGTTTAAATATCCTGAAGTCCACCATAACTGACTGCATGCTTGCTTGTTTGTTCAGAAATGTGCTATCAAGGGGTATGTTTTCATGTTAGCTTTTGATACAATTAATTCTCTCCTCAGGTCTGGTGTTAGTGTATGGACACTTCTTGCTT
Organism: Egretta garzetta; assembly: GCF_000687185.1. Taxonomy (NCBI): domain Eukaryota; kingdom Metazoa; phylum Chordata; class Aves; order Pelecaniformes; family Ardeidae; genus Egretta; species Egretta garzetta. The sequence goes on from NW_009259054.1 coordinate 973,006, forward strand.
TAAACTTAACCAGTAAGATCAAGTAGCTGTGTGTAGCATATTGCGATCCTTCCCTCTGTGTAAGTCAAGCGTACCTATTTTCAGACCCCTTCAATTTAATCTCCATGAAATTTAAAGGAGGTGTGCTAGTGGTAAAAATCATTAACAGCCTTGTTTGCAGATCTCTCAAATGCTGTATAGCACAGTGTTTCTTGTGGCCTAAGGTAGAGTTTTGCTGTATGAGTTAGATTTCAAATCATGTCGTTACTGTTCATTATAAAACAAAGGGATTTTTTTTTTAAATCTAGCATTGAAGCGAGTGCCCTGAATAATAGTGACGGTGCAGTTGCTTTATTTTTCCGTAGTTAACTTTGGAACACCATGTGAAATATTATAAGAAATGTTCTAGGGGTTATTGTAGAAGTCTGAAATTGATTTTGCTGGCAAATGGAAAACAGGAACAACAGATTGCAGGCATAGCATGATTGCTACATGATGTCCATTCAGCTTTTGATGCATAGAAACACTATGGTGTCAGAGGTAATGTCATTAATTATAGAGAAGTTGCAGGAGTACCCAAGCAAGAGAATAGTTGTCACTGAAACTGGGCAGACCAAGCTAGCAAAATTTCCCAGGGACAGAGCTAATAAGGGACTCACAAGTTTGGTTTGTTGCTGTACGCATTCTGTGAAGCCGTCAGTCTTTAGTTTCAGGAATATGATGGACATCCCATAAAAAAATGTGTTTTATTTTTTGAGGTGAGCAGCCTTCCATCATCTCCCAGAGCTTTTGTGCTGTTGAAGGCACCCTGGCTTGGTCTCATGTGTGTAACCTTGTAACAGGCAGGCTTTGGAAAAAGAAGGAAAAAGCTTACTGCAGATAGATAAACTGGTGGCAATAATGAGTTGTAAAGTTTTACTTGCTTTTAATAACCTTGATTTTTTTAATTTGTTCAACATCACTTTTGTATGCAAAATTTGTCTTAAATGTTGCATGTTCTGACTCCCTGAACTCTTCAAATTTATTGAGGTGAATTAAGAGCATAGTTCAGGCCTATGCTGTTATTTCTTTGAAAGGTGTGTAAAAGTTTTGTAAAGCTAGCTAATTAGGGCAGAACTGTGTTAACATTGCAGATTGCTTCTTTGGCATAATAAAATTTTGTTAACTTAATTTTTATAGACATTTCCCCCCCAAAAAAACAAGAAAAAAAAAAAAAAAGACGACAAAATCATGCATACCTTTGAATGCAACAGAGCTTTCTGGAGAAAATTAATTTAAAAAAAAAAAATCAAAACCTGCCGTGCATTGAATATACTAGCCTAAAAGGTTTCCTTGAAGTTATTGGTTTTTAAAACATCTGGGTACATTGTTGTTTTGCATAGAGTGTGTTTAGTATTAAATCTTATTTTTAAAGCAAAGTGTCAGGGTTCCATGATTCTCTCATTCCCCTTTCTTTATTGACAATGTGATACAAGAGTGTGAAAGGAAATATAGTAACAGCTTAAAAAAAGAAACATAGAGGATTAGGAATGATTTTATGGCTGCTATGTAAAAAAAAAAAGAAAAAAGGCAAAATGCTTGATATAACCATCCCTTGAATGAGTGCTTGAAAGGCAGATGTTGAAGTGTTTTTTTAAAATGAAAGTTTTAATCATAATATGTTTGAAATCAGGTAATATTTACAGTGAGGTTGTATGCAAGCAGCATCTTCTATTTTCTGGGGGGAACATAAAAACAAGCCCAAGCTCTGTTTTGGATAGTCTCTAATCAAGGGATATGCATTTGAATCAATACAAAAAATATATTACATGGTTTTCAAATCAGTGTAGTTCAGCTGAGTGTCAGCTTATATTTGAGGGACATATGCTACTGTACTGGCTGATAGGAAATTTTTAAGACACTGGTGATTTAGCTATAAAAAACCTGCAGGATAGAATTATTCTTTAGGTATTTCTAGTGAAAATTAAAACTGGCATTAAAAAATGTAAAGCCTCAGTGCAGTGCTTCTGAAAATAGTTATATCTGGGATGGACAGTCCCTTAGGGGTGTACCTGCTCCAAGTGGAGACTTAACTGTGAGCCACAGTCTCTCCAGGGGTCTACCTGCTGTGGCAAAGACTTATCCACAGCCACAGTCGCTTTGAGGTGCTCCTGTTGTAGCGTGGCCTTCTCCGTGGGCCACAATGCCTTCAGAGATAGATCTGTTCCAGCATGGCCTTACCCACAGCCACAGTCCCTTCAGGGGTGTCCCTGCTCTGTCATGGGCTTATCCGTGGCCACACACTTTGAGGTGCTCCAGCATGACCTCATGCACAGCCACTGATGTTTCAAGGTGTAGCTGCTGCAGCATGGACTTATCCATAGCCAGAGCTGCTTCAAGGTGTATCTTCTCCAGTGTGGACTTATCCTTGGGCCACAATCCCTTCAGAGTTGTACCTGCTGCAGCACAGGCATAACCACAGCCGCAGATGTTTTGAGATATATCTGCTCTGGTGTGGACTTATTCATGGCCACAGACACTTCGGGGTGTCCTGCTCCGATGTGGACTCATGCCTGGTCACAATCTCTTCGACTCGAGTTCACACTGGAGTTCCAGCCTGTCCAGGACAGCAGCACAGAAACAGCAGTGATGCCCTGGCCATCTGCCAGCCCAGGCGTATCACCATTGCTGTTATCAAACTGTTCCCAGGCACAGCAGAGTAAGATGATAAGCAGTACAGCAAGCAGTGAAACCAAAAGAAGCCACTGATGAGCACCAGACTCTAACATACAGTAAGGCTAGCAAGACCCATGGCAAGCACAAGAAGCCTGCTGATTAATAGCTAAACAGCAATAACAGCTATAAATTTGATCTAGCACATTCCAATCAAATCTGTTTTTATCTCAGACCCTTTGAGCCCCAAGTTGGCTGCCGAAAAAGACTGTTGTGGCTTATCCCAGCTGGCAACGAAGTACCACACAGCTGCTCACTCGCTCCCCCATGGTGGGGTGGGGGAGAGAATCAGATGAGTAAAAGTGAGAAAACTCATGGGCTGAGATGAAGGCAGTTTAATAGGGAAAACAAAAGTGGTGCACACCAGCAAAGCAAAGCAAGGAATTAATTCCCTGCTTCCCATGGGCAGGCAGATGCTCAGCCATCCCCAGGAAAGCAGGGCTCCATCACACGTAACGGTGACTTGGGAAGACAAAAGCCATCACTCTGAACGTCCCTCCTTCTTCCTCCTTCTCCCTGCTGAGCATGATATCATATCATACGTAATATCCCTTTGGTCAGTTGGGGTCACCAGTCCCAGCTGTCCCCCCTCCCAGCTCCTTGTGCCCCCCCAGCCTACTCGCTGGTGGGGTGGTGCGATGAGCAGAAAAGGCCTTGATTCTGGGTAAGCACTGCTCAGCAGTAGTGAAGACATCTCTGTATTATCAACACTGTTTTCAGTGCAAATCCAAAATACTAGCTACTATGAAGAAAATTAACTCTGTCCCAGCCAAAACCAGTACAACAGATGATTCAGTCTTCAGCTTTCCTCTGACTCTTCTAATATACTGACTGGAGACACTATCCACAGTGATTTCTTCTTACTCCTTGAGGGTGAGAAAAATCTCTTTGGGGTTCTGCTTCCTCAGAGGGTGCCCTAATCATGTGCAGGAGGACAAAGGCACGAGCTAGGGGGGGGGGGGGGGGGGGGCGGGA
>NW_009259054.1:976686-1021227 GCF_000687185.1 Egretta garzetta
GGGGGGAGGCAGCTGAGAATGTCAAGAAAGAGAAGAATAAAAGACTGGGGAATAAAGCCAAAACTGGCATATGGAAGAGGTAGAGGGCAATATAAGGAAGATCCAGGGTACAGATAAAAGCATGTGGGAGTAGAGAAGAAGGAAGGGATATGAGCTGATTGAGAAACATAGAGGTTTAAGATGTGAGAACAGGGAGGAAGGTAACTAACAGAGATGGAGGAGGTGGAGCAATGAGGTAACAAAATCAGTGCAGGAGCCTAGAAACAAGAACAGCCTTTTGCAACAGCTATAGGCTTCTATGGCAAAGCATGGCTTTGCACCAATGATTCCTGTATCTTGATACTAATTTATTGGTAGAAGAGTGGAAGGGAGACTTAGCAGTTATAAGTGTATTCCCCCATATGTTGGCATTACTACAAAATTCCCTAAAGTTAATTTCTGGGTAGTTAGTCACCCTGAAGTGTTTGCTACTGTTTTGTAGTCTCAGTTGGGAGCCAGTAATGAGCTCTGTGCCTCTTTGTTTCTTTCAGACAACCTATCCCTGGCCAGTTTCCCAATTTATTGTCATCTGACTTTACAATGTTAAGCTTTCTAAAAAAAATTAATTATTTAATACATTTTTATAGAAATAATATATTTATTGCTTCAGTCAAAACTGTTTTTTTTTCCCTAGAAGTTTTTTTGCTGAAATGATAGAACCCAAAGCAGTCAAATGAGCAAGTGTGAGCATTTAAAATGTTTCTGTGGATTTTCCTTTTGTTCCACAGCTGTTGTTTCTATGGAGTAGTCACTGTTGCTATGTATTTTTTCTCTTTGTGGTTGCCAGAACATGACTAGCTGAGTCAACATGCTCATGGTGTTAGTGGGGAATAACATAATTGCTGCTTGATTAGAGGAGGTATTTTAGAAACAGGTTTCTGAGTTAGAAAAATCCCTATAATGTTTAAATTTCTTTAGCAATAGCATAATCACAAGTAATTAACTAAACAAGGCAGGGTTAATTTTGATGATGTAACATTTATATTGGAAAAAAAGGCAGGGAGGGAAGTAAATCTGAACAATATTTGATATTGTGGTGTCCTGAGCTTTGCTACTACTCGTTGTGTACGTATGCATATCACTCTAAAAATTTTTAGAGCAATTAAGCTGTGATCCTTTAATTATTTTAGTCAGTACTGTACAGGTTAAGTAGTTACCTAGCATAACTGAATAAACTCAGCTAAAGGAACCCCCTCTTAGTCTGTGTTCTCACGGGTGCACTCAGATGGATACACTTTCACCTAAAGGGCAGGCAGATGCCTGACAGCAAGCTTTTGGGAAGTGTTTTCAGCCATGAAACTTTTAGCAGTTAATGGGTTGTTTCTCACAGATGTGAGAGAAAGAGAAATGAAGAATGTATCACCAGCAAAAATTGGCATGTCACATCCTCTTCTTCCACTTTCTTTGTGGTATTCAACCACTGATTTTTGGCCATATGCATTGCCTTTTATCAGCCTGAGAAACACTGAATGTAATTTATAAACTAGCAAAAAAGAAATACCGTACTTCTTAATTTTTGTGCAAGTTTTCTTTACAGGCTGCTGAATTTCTAAGTCAGTCAGATCCCACAGCCTTGCAACTTAGAACGTGCTTGAGCATGAAACTGAATTTTGACATATTCAGTATCATGCTGACAGAGAAAGTGCCTTAAGAATATTCCTAATGGAGCCAAGATGGAACGTAGTATAGAGGTGAAGCATCTTAGAGGTGAGAGGAGCTGATTTGCACTGTCAAGTGCTGCTGTGGCTGAATTCTGACCCCTGCACAGCTTCAGCCCATTGAGAGTTCAGGAGTGCCAAGAATAATCTGTCAGCACAAAGAACTCATGCTTGCAGTGTTCATTTTAGTGAAGGCTACTGCAAATACAGATTTGCCTCTGAATTATTAGAAACCACCATTTCTGAAGAGAGGACGTAAACCAAGGATGTAGCACCTCAGAGCTCATAGCCCAGACTGTTTCAGTGATGCAGCAGGATGGAAACTCAGCTGTTTGTACAAAGTCAGAGTTTTACAATAGAAATGACTGTGTAAGATCAACTAGGAATAACAGGATTATGGAGTATCGGTAAAGGAGTTGCTCTGTGCCAGCCTTGCCAGTATGCCCTCCTGTGCCAAACGTCTAATAAACTCCTGGCGATACAGTGATCAGATTGTACTGAGATCGTGGGCATGTGAGGATCATTATTAAACTGTGAATACTCCATATCCACTGTTTATTGTTTCCTGTCTGCTTTGGGCTTAGAAGTTCATTAAAATGGTACAATGTGACCTTTAGATTTTTGAGATGTATAATTTGCTATGTAACTTCAATATTTTGGTAGTTTTTCTGAACTGAGGTCTAAGCTTGGAAGAAATGGTAATATGGACAAGCCTGTTATCATGATGCATGTGAAGAAACGTGTTGCCAGAAGCAGGTTTAACAATGTGCTATAGTTTTATGGAGCCAGTAAATGCACATAGCTCCTGTAAAATGAGAAATGACAGTTATTTGTTTAGAAAGTTAGAAAATCTATGAAGCTTAACTGAAATACCAATTGAAAAGAGTCCCTTGCCATGCATTATAACCAGAATAATTGGACACACTATAAAGAGGAGTGTATATGCACTAACTATGAAGGCACCTCAGCATTAATCAGAAAAACTGAAAACATTGTCAAGACACGATCATACTTTGATAAAAAGTGTGCTTCAGAAAATACTTGAAAAGAATAGAAATGCACAAGCCATGAAATGAATCTGGAACTGACAATACAGAAGCTAAAGTGAGGTCAGCAAAAAATCTTTCACTGTTGCCTAAAACGATTGCCTATTAGAAATAGTGGTGTCCTGGTGAGAGTGAACAGAGAGAGATAATGGCAGGTTTATGCGCCTTTATTCAGAGTCATGATAATTAAAATGGAGACTCACATACCATTCTTGATGACAAAAAGATTTTTTGCTTTACACAGCAATGTCTCCACTTGTGGTTGAGGCAGATAATTTGGGACAACAGCCTTCATACGTCTGGTGTGTGATTTCATGTGTTAGCCACACGAAGCTGCTATTGTTGGTATACTTACTTTCAGCACTATTTTTTGTCAGCAGTATCTCCATTGCTGAATTAGTACTGAACAGAGATTTTTTTTTTTCCCTCACAGCATTAATAGACGTCATAATGTGTGACTTCACTTGCTATCTGTAAGTTCATACGTCTTCTGTCTTTGCCTGCTGATGAGATTCTACTCCCTCTTCTCTTCTACAAACTATGGATATTTCATGTCCACCTAAAAGGAACACATTTCTAATATCACCTGAACACTGGTGGAAAGTCTTGTCTTCATTAAAATTTCTCTTTTGGAAAGGAAAATAGAAAGACAAATTCAGGAAAGAAACTGGCATGGAGAGATCATTAGAAGCACCTTTTAAAGGGAAGGAAAATGGTCAAATTCCAGTTTTACAACCATTCAGTCTTTTTGCTTATGTATCTTCATCTTGTGAATGTGATTGATGACATCACTGATGATGTTTCCTGGTAGACTAGTGAATGCTAGAAAGCTGCTGGATAAAAACAGATTAAAATTAAGTTAATGATTTGGTTCATTTGGAACAATGAGATTTGGGCCTTTGAGTTGAGACACAGAACAGTAAAGGGCCTGCTGTGAGTGGAAGATTCAGTACAGTCATGAAATCAGTTTGATAACTCTATCTTTAAACTTAAGAAACACAGAGAACTCCTAAATTGTTGGTAGGGTCTGTGCTTGATAACAAATGCTTCTTAAAGTTAATATCAGTTGAGGTTCCCTTTACCTGGGTTTTACATTAGAATAGCTGAAGATGAAGTCAGTGCAATGTTTATCCCCCAAAACCCAAAGAGAATTATTTTGCTCTCTGTTCAAATTTTTTGTCTCTCTATATTAGGAAGACTTACCAGACAGGAGCTGTGCCTGAGGAGTCAGAAGTACAATGCTGACCTCTTGATGTTCCCGAACACTTTTCCCCGTGAAGCCCTTGTGTAGTTTGAGGGGAAGAGACATACAGTTACTCTTTTTGACAAAATGTTTTGTGTACATTTTTTTTTTATATCCTAAAATGTCACAGGAACTGAAGTGTGTGTGGGAAGATACCTGTTGAGGTAGTGTTATAATGCTACACTTTACTTATATAGTGTATATACTATTAGTGTATGACATTCCTCCCTTCCTCCCTACCTCCCTTCAATTCTTTTGTGATACTTGAGTATTACAGCTGGTGGATTTTTCCCTGTGGGCATGCCTACTTTTTGGAAGCTTAACAGTGCAAAAAAAAAGGTATCGCAGACTTTTATAAAGAAGCATGAATTCTTTCGTAAAGGGCACTTTTTTTCCTATTCAGAGTACTTCAGGAATATTAACATTTCCTTTCCAAAACAGGCAATCTAGACTTGTTTAGCAACGACTAGAGGTAATATGGGAGTTCGTATCATTCTGAAACTTCAACAATGAAGTTTCTTTGCAGTTAAGGGACACCCCTCTACCCAGCACTGATTCCCATCCCTAATCATCTGGAAGATGGAGAAAATCGATTTGTCTAATAAACTGTATTGTGATGATTGCACTGATATCCAGAGGGACTACAGTTGTATGGGATCAATGTCCCATGCAAAGGCTTTCAGCATATCACTATAACGTATTTCCTTACAGAAAGGGAGTAAGATTTTCTGTGTTTTATTTTGTTAACAATTTGTGGAGCCACTTGAAGCTTTCTGGAGACAAATATGTTCTGCTCTTGGAAGGTGTCCCACTGTCCTGAAGTGTGGAAGCGGGAATTGAAATGTTAGGAAATTTCCTGTAGCAACAACAGAGAACAAGAATGTCTTTGGATCTGTTACTTGAGATCCTATTCAGCTTTTACCACATAAAGAGGGGATTGCTTCCAATTACCCTAGTATATCATTGGTAGACAGAAATGCTAATTACATTGCCATGACATATGATAGCAACTTTAACAGGTAATAGACTACTTTCCCTTATTTTCTGAAGGGGCTGGTGAAAGTGTTATGGGATTGTCCTGAACTGTGCCTTGCTTCCTCTAAAACCATAACAGCCATAATGTTCATGAGTCCATAGGTTTTTTTCACCAGGTTAGAGAATCACTCATTCTTTAGATGTTTCTGTACTGATGGAAAACAGTGCAAGGAGTATTTACGGACAACATTTTGGATGAAGCAGGGAAAGGAAGGAAGACAAGGTCAGCTGCTATTCTACTTGAATATGTTTCATTACTTACCCTCATTAAGTTTACAGATGACACTAAGTTAGGTGGGAGTGTTGATCTTCTTGAGGGTAGGAAGGCTCTACAGAGGGACCTTGACAGGCTGGATCAGTGGGCCAAGGTCAATTATACGAGTTTCAACAAGGCCAAGTGCTGGGTCCTGCACTGGGGTCAACAACAACCCCAAACAACGCTACAGGCTTGGGGATGAGTGGCTGGAAAGCTGCTTGGCAGAGAGGGACCTGGGGGTACTGGTTGACAGACAGCTGAATATGAGCCGGCAGTGTGTCCAGTTGGTCAAGAGGGCCAACGACATCCTGGCTTGTATCAGAAATAGTGGGGCCAGCAGGACCAGGGAAGTCATCCTTCCCCTGTACTCGGCACTGGTGAGGCCACACCTCAAATACTGTGTTCAGTTTTGGGCCCCTTACTACAAGAAAGACATTGAGGTGCTGGAGTGTGTCCAGAGAAGGGCAATGAAGCTGGTGAGGGGTCTGGAGCACAAGTCTTATGAGGAGCGGCTGAGGGAACTGGGGTTGTTTAGCCTGGAGAAGAGGAGGCTCATGTGAGACCTTATCGCTCTCTACAACTGCCTGAAAGGAGGCTGTAGGGAGGTGGGGGTTGGTCTCTTCTCCCTGGTAACAAGTGATAGGACAAGAAGAAATGGCCTCAAGTTGCACCAGGGGAAGTTTTCGATGGATATTAGGGAAAATTTCTTCACTAAAAGGGTTGCCAAGCATTGGAACAGGTTGCCCAAGGAAGTGGTTCAGTTGCCATCCCTGGAGGTATTTAAAAGACAGGTAGACATGGTGCACCATGGTTTAGTGGTGGACATGGCAGTGTTAGGTTAGCAGCTGGACTTGATCTTAAGGATCTTGAAGGTCTTTTCCAATCTAAATTATTCTATGATTCTATTTAACAAAACCAAGAGAGACAGACGTTTCTACTGAAGGTATAGTTTTGAAATTTATGTAAACTCACGGGTTTGCTGAGAAGTAAGAGAGGCATTTTTTTATAGATAATGAAGTCTTAATACTTACCATTACAATTTTCATAAGTACCTTAAAATATGAGTTATAAGATTGGTTTTTTGTCAAGTTTTCTTTTGGTTTGCTTGATTCTAAGAGATACAGAATCTGGCCAAGAACAATCATGCAGAACATTCCATATACCTATGAGATAAAATTTTGTTGTTTTTCAGGTAGGCCCTGAATGTATGAGGTAAAATGTACAGAAATAGATATGAATATAAGCTTAAAATCAAGGTCTTTTTGACAAAATCAGTACACTGGGATTTACTTTTATGTTGAATTGTAATATTTAGTATCTATAAACACTATACTCTTTCCTAGAAGATACACTTCTGAGCAAGTTGTTAATGTTGTGACTAACAACTAATATTGATTGGCTTGATCTGAAATGGTGCAATTGAAGGACAATCAGTACTATTTATGGCTCTGTGTTGATCACTGTCTATCGTAGTTCTATCATTAGGTAAGCCAGCCGTATTAGTTTTAATAACAATTCAGTAAGAACACATTTGTTCTAAATTTGTGCTGCTCTTCTTTTGAATTTCCAACAGTAAAAGCTCTGTAAAATTAATTTCTGAAATTGCAAATAGTAGACACTATCTATAGAAATTACTGCCTGAAGGGTGCTGATTATGTTACTTCATGTTTAGACTTTTATTGTGCATGACTAGTACTTCTTACTGAGTGATACATTTCTCAGACTATGACATTTTAACATCAGCTGGTGGCTTGAGTTTCCTGGGATTCTGTGGAAAGAGCATAGATCTTAGTAAGTGTGTATATAGTGATGAGTACATTTGCTTCCTAGGTGCCAGACTGGCAGAAGTTCATATGTGGATGTTTCTTGCCTAGTCACAGGTAAAGTGCGATGTTCAAAACGGTGGTGCCTAGGCTGACGTCTTCTGCTCATATACCTGAACAGTGAACCAGAATTGTGCATTGTCGGGGGGGAAGGGGATGCGAATCAGGTCCCAGTGTCTGATGAAGTCATCCTTCTCCTGTGTGACAGCTGCTGGCAGCGTTATCCTGTGGTATTTGCAAACTTGTGCTCTTAAAATGTTAACTGGTGTCCACACTGGGATGTGCTGATTAGGCATCAGAGTAAAAAGCTTTGTTTATGACCTGCAGTGAAGACTAACTGTGAAGATAAAAAAATTATGATTGTGTCATTAGTTACTCAATCTGTTTAAATTTCTACAGCTTCTTCATTTGCAGTTATTTAATACGTGCAAAAATATTTTTAAAACTCCTGCTTCAGTGGACTATGTATTTAACAGCTTCAAGCATTAAGATTTTTTTTTTTTTTTATAACCACAGGTTAAACATGTGGGAACAATATCTGATGAGCTTTCTGGAAAAAAGGTGCTGTACATCCTTTGTGCTCAACCTGTCCAGCAGCAGGAGAATGCAGAGCTCGGTCACTCTATTTGCTCAGCTTCCTCAGCAGTGTGCTGTAGATTTCCAAGCCCTAATCCTCTGCTGACAGACACACAGGCCCTGTTCCAAAAGAATATAAAATCATGTAATGAGGTTGTGGCATAATGTGTGAGGACAAGAGTCTCGAAATAGCATTCCTTCAGCCTTCTTAGATGTTGGAGTTCCTCTCTCCTGTAAGTTTCTGATAACGTTATATTGCGTGTATGCATGAATAGCTTGGCATTAGGAAAAGAGCCAACATTTTAGGAAGTAGATGTTCCTTCCCTACATCTGTAGTAGAGCATATAAAAAGCATGTTACGTATTAAAAGCTGCTTCTTTCTGCACTGCAAGTGTTTTGTTTTTTCACTGTCTTTATCCTTCCAAAACCTACATGAAATAATAAAGCATTAGTATGAAATACAGTAAGAAACAAAGGAACACTGAAGATGACTTACCTACGTCTCTGCAGTAAAAGCATGAATAAGATGGTGTGTGACCCCAGATCTTCTGAATCATCATGCAATACACCTAGACTCTTGAACAAATTCATGGTGGCTACAGTTTTGCCAGGTAAGGTGTTATGCTACTATTTATTTTTAAAAATCCATGATTGCTTGTGCAGATAACATACAAAGATGTCTGTACTTGCCTGTCTTTCTATCTTTATTTTCTTCGAGTCTTAAAAACTTGAAGAAATCCTGGGGACATCTGATGAAAAGTGAAATTATAAGCAGGTAAGATATCTATTTGCAGGATACTTCTATGTAATTAATGTACACTAGAGCATTGCTAATTTAGAAACCTACAACCAAGTTGAAATTATATTTATTTAAAAATGAATCATCACATAATGATATTCTTCTAATGTCTGATACATTACTGGCCACAGAAGAGGTTTGCTGGTGGTAGTCTCTAGCAGATTACTGTTTGATACAAAGAAATCAAAACTCTAGAGATGTTCTCAATTGAAAGAAAACTGTTTTGCCATTGACTCTTATACATGTAAAAAACTAATTTCCAACCTAGAGGAAACACTGGAGAAATTTTTCTTAACAACTTCAGGAAACCTTTTCTATTAGTTTGAGGCTCTTCATCAAAATAGCATAATGAGTAAATTTCCCTCTAGATCATGCTGTTGAAAATATAGAGTTCGAACTCTGACAATTGATTTAAGATTTTAACCTGGTGCCAAGCATTTTACAAGTTAATTTGGGTGTGCTGAGTGATATTAGGTGATAGGTTAAGCAAATGTTTCAACTAGTCAAACTAACGAGACGGCTCCTCTGTTCTGATGATAGACACGGAAATGAGTCAGCAAACTGAACTAAATAAAGCTTGGCATTTTAAAGAGCATACAGTTGATTTCTTGTGCACATAAATAGCTAAGATACAAAATTTTTTGAGAAGTATTGGTAAAGAGTTTGCTCTTTTATATATATATAAAACTCCATTGTATGAGCTCTTTCAGAACTAGGATGAAATGCAGGGAAGAGACACTATTAATATGCACTGGCACATTAATAATAGCAATAGAAGTAAGTAGCAGGGATGAAGCTTGGATGCAAAAACTAAATGTTCTTTGCTGCAAATCTTGAGATAAATTGGGATACAGGAAAAATCAAATCCAAATGCTAATCAACCAGAGTTATCTAACCAACCAGAGGCCCAGTGTGAGTAGGCAATGGGAAACGTAAACAGAGTGACAGGTTTCGAATCAGATGTGTTTGAGGCTCTGGAAGGGAAAGTAGTGGGAAATGACAGGTTTTCAATTATTGGGATGTCAACAACAGCCAAATTGTGATACCTGTTTAATCAAATGGCAAAGCAGGAGTATTTCATATTCTGAAAGAAAACTGTGGAAAAGATGGGGGGAGATTTTAAAGCAAGTTGGGGTACTATGCAAATTGAAGAACCTGGACAGACTGCGAAGTAAAAGAAGCCTTCAGTGATGTTTATGGCTGTCTCTCACCTGCATGAGTCCTTCTGCAGTGAGGGACTGTAGAGAGGGCAGAGGAATGGACCAAAGAAAACAAAGGCTTTAGGAAACATGATCTTTAAGAAACTTTGACAGCTTTTTAACTACATTTGAAGATGTAGAAGTAGTCATTCAGAGGGCATCATCCTCAATAGGAACACACCAGAATGTCAAGCCTAGAGTTAGGAAGGTTTATGTTCTACTTCCTTAATATGACTTGTTTCATTTATTCAAACAAAATGCTTAATTATCTGAAGAAAAATGTCCTATCATTTATTTAGCACTGATAGGAAGCTTCATAAATCCATTCAAGTAATGTTTTCTAAAGAAGGGAATTAATTATTTTCCCTTTATTTAAAAATATTTCCATGATCAAAACAATGTGAAACCCAACTGTGCTTGAAAAAGATGTATTTTGATGATGGTAGGAAAGATTAAAATATGTGATGAATGTGAAACCAGTTTGACTAAAAGTTCTCTAAACTGATAAATTCCAGGCCAATACTGATTCTTATTTTCTTTTTTTTTTTCATTTCCACTTGTCCTTGAAAAACATGAAAACATGAAGTTGCTGTATTAATTCATCACCTAGTCTTGTTCAGATTGATTAGGTAATAACAACTTTGGATCCTACTGGTGCATTATTTAGACCCTCTGTAAATAAGTAATTTGTCTCACTTGAGGGTTTCTTCTTCTGGTTTAGGAACTGAATACTGGCAGAATACAGTTGCTTGCTTTTTTTTTCTTTAACAGTCATTTCAAACCACAAGATTTTAATCAGAACTGTGATGTTGATAATGTCTAGAAAGTGTTTAATTTTAGTGTGTTGTGATGATTTACTTTTGGTTGCATGTCACACAACCGAAGTGGTTCCTTATAGAGTCATAATAACAGGATGGTTTAGTTCACCAGGTCAAAGAAGTTTAAACCCTGCTGGTACTTGGTTTCACAGCTGTAAGCTTGAGGAATGAAAATAAGATATTGAAGATAGGGATTGTTGCTCTGACGAGGATTTAAAAGCTTCTCCTATATAGGCACTCATTTCTGTCTCCATATTTTGCTACCACCAGCCATGTGCATGATATTAACACTTCATAGGGTTCCCCATCTTGACAATAATATTTTGGCCTTATCTTTTGGAGATCTACTGCAAAACTGAAACATAAATTAGTTTTGGTTTTTTTTTTTTTTTGACATAGTTTGGCTTGCACAGCCTTGGCATGGACACGGGAGAAAGTGAACACCAATCTAGAAATCAGTCCTGCTCAGAGATATTAGATGATAGTATCACATGCAAAAGTTACTGTAGTTCTGTTTTGACCATACCTACTGTAGGTCAGTAATACGGTGATGCCTTTGCTAGCTACTTTGCTTTGTATGGCACAACTGTAACTTCATAAGGTGTTATTCAGTGTAGAATGAAACATTTATGACTGACATAATGTATAGGTTATAGATATACAGGCCTGCTGTGATAGTGGGGAGAAGCAGGGAGACTGAGTGCAGTGTAGAGGAGTACAGACAGGCGATGGTAAGACATGGGGCATAGACTGGCACTGCTTATGGCTACAAACAAATCACTAGTGGTCAACTAAAACAATGCAAATTTGCAGCTGGACAAAGTGGCTTTGAAGGGTAACAAAGAGAACAAATACCATCTAACAGATGTAAAATGTAGTTAATATGACTGTAACATGGAATTGCAGACAAGTAAAGAAAAAAATGTAAAAATTCTTAACAAACATAAAGAAGTGACTCCAAGTGGATTCTAGGTGAGGAAGAAGTGATCATATTTGTGTAAGTCATCAAAATGGTATTACTACCTGTGAAGTACATCAGATGCTGACATCTTGCCATAGCCCCCCAACCTCCACCAGACTGGAGTGTCCAACTTTAGGACCCAGAGAAGCAGGGGAAGGGTGACCATAACCTTAGAAAAAGAGTGGGAACTGTAAGGGGTGTGTGTGTAACAATCTCAATCAAGTACATCTGAAATTATGACAATGTGCTGTTATATTTAACTTCATGGCAGCACTGATTACATAGAAGTCTGATTTGGTACACCAAACTGCTGGAGGGAAAAACCAACAGGAAAGAAACAAACAACTCTATTCCTCAAAAAGGCTTTGGTTTGAGCAGGAGTTATGGGGTTAAAACTCCTTTTGTTCTTAATTTTGGTACTATTGCCTTTTGTGCTGTAAATTGTCCAATGACATCACTGACTGCTTTTCCACCTTTGAGTGTCTCTGTGAAGATAACTGTTAAAACTCACTTTCATTGAGGGCTCATTTCTCCTTCTTGAGGGCTGGAATCCCTTTTCAGCAGTGTTAAGTGCTCTTAAGGGAGCAAAAGGATCTTGACAGAAGCACTTTTAAAAGACAGGAGTTTCTGATTGCTCCTTACTTCCAAATGCTGTGGAAACAATCTGGTACCTGCACAGCAGCAGCAGCCTCACTTGAGATGGGCGTTCATAATCTTACAGTGTAGTAATACTAATGTTATTAAGTGTGGTTCCATATTTCAAATCACACACACAATGTTTGGTCCATTGTTTTTTAGGCAGAAAACCTCAAAATAAGAAGTGTCATTTTAAAATATATATATGTATATATGTATAAAAATATATATGAAAGATATATTTTACACAAAGGACTTGAATTTTTTCCCTTTGAGTATGTGTATGATAGGCTTTGCATTTATGTTATTAGACAGTCTTTTTCTTCAGATCCTTAATTTTGTTTACAGTTCAGGGCAGACAGTGTTTAGAGAAGAAACTGGAATACTGTCATGGAGATGACTGATGCGTATGGTTCTTACTGGTTGTCAAAGCTAGAGAGCATGTCTGGAGCAAGGTGAAGAAATGTAGGAATAGAAAGGATAGATGTGTAAAGGTAACTCAGTCCTGCATTTGAGAAATGCAAAGCTATCCCTTGTGCTTTTGAAGCTCTTTGTGACATCGGACAAATGACCGAGACCAGAGGAGGCTCATTGCGTGTTTCTCATTCCTGCATGCCTGACTCCGCATCCTGGAGTTTCATTTGCTGGAGTGCTCACTCGCGCAGCTGAAAGTGGAAGTCAGCTTGGGAAGGACAGGCAGTAAAGAAGCACACAAGAATACTAGCAGTTCTGGAAACATTAGTTTCTCCATATCTAAAAGTATGCTTATACATTGAATATAAAATCCCGCTAATCTGTATTTAATACTTGCTTTAATTCTCCTTCATTTAGAAGAAAATAGCTTAATTAAACTAAATTAATTTGTTGTTTTGAGAACTATTTTAAATACAAGTGAATTTAAAAATCCTCTATGTATGTTCGTTCATTAATGTATTTGTCATTAATTATAGCAAGAGCCACATGCTGAGTGGTGAAAAGTACAAAGGCTGCAGAAAGTTTTTTAAAATGAAAAAAACTGTAGACATTCAGTGATCATAAGTATTCTTGCTTCTTCAGTGAAACATATACTTGGAATTAGACCACAGAAAAGATTATATTTTGATATCATACTAATAAATGTGTCTGCATTTTTCAGGACCAGGGGCTTGTTTAATGTGGCTGCATCCTAGTATATGCAACTGGATAGAAGGACCTAGCAGGATTTCAATTATCAACTATATTTACAGTAAAACTCAATTTTCACATTTTGCTTCAAAAGTTTAAATGTTTTAAACTTTATATTTCAGTCAGGTATTAAATACTATAACTTCGGTATAGGAGTTCCTTCCATTTAAAAAAAACAAAACAAACATCCAAAACTGCCAAACCTGATTGATTGATAGGTCCTTAGTGAAATGGAAATGCTACTTCTAAAGTGAAATACACATCCATCTTTCTGCAGAGTTTTGGATTTGTCTGTTTAATTTGGAACAATTATGGCATAAATGATTCACTATTTCAGCAGTAGCTTACTTTTAGTTTGAAACTCTTGTTGAGAGTAAGTCATAACAAAGTAAGCCATCTGTAGAGGAAATATTTCTAAATGAAGGACCTAATGTTGTGTCCTCTAAACTTAAAACTACTTTTCTTTGCAGTGGTGAGGCTTTGTGTTCATGTTGAGGAGCCACCTGAATAGATTTTATAAGGCTTGATGTTCAGGTGCTTGCTTGTGGCTCTGGTACAATGTGCTATTGGGAAGTTAGTGAGTGGAATGAGACACGGTGCTTAAAAATAGGTGAGGAATAGCAACCAGACTAAAATGCACACATTAGCCAAGGCTCTTATATGTATCCATTTGATATCTTCTGGAGAAAAAGCTTTTAGCAGATGTCTTTGCATTATGCTAATGTTTGCAACCTTAACATTCAAAATCATGAGATGGAAGTATTTGGACTGGTCAGTTTTGGACCTACGCTGCTCAAGCTCTATGGCAAACAGCAGCATTTGGCAGTAAGCTTATGTGGTTAATCTTGATGGACCACTACAGATGGACTCTTAACCTACTTTAAATGTGTAATCTCCCTTTCTTTTTTAGCCTGTGTAACCAGACATCCATGTGAACAACTGACTAGAGTTTACATCAATCATTTTGGAAAGTGAGATGTGAGTCCTCAATGATGAAATGTGTTTTCTTCCTCTACTGAGGATGCATCAGGCATTTTGGTACTTGGTTCTTATTTGGGTACTAAATAATCCTGACTACCATTAATATTCCTTCTAAATTGTGATCTCACCTTTTTTTCCTCACTCAGCTTGGTCAGCCGGTGAGTTCCAGGAAGAGCAAGTAAAAAGTCAGCACCAGGCAAAAGACAGGGTGAAAAGTCATTATGGTCACTGTAATGTCAGCACATATTTGGTGACACATTCTGTTGATGTCCCACCTTGAAAAATGAATTATGGTTTATTCCACTAAACATGCTTCACTGATGAAATGTATCCATCTGCACACCTGTACACACGTGAATTCACCATAACACAGAGCAAGTCATATAATGTGAATTCATTCCAAAATTCAGATGGGATAATTAGAAACATTTTATGACTAATGAGTGAGCAGCAAGGGGAAAGCAAGGATCATCTCCTTTAGAGAGCACAGAGAACATTTTAATTAAAACAATAAACTTTATAGTATAGATTGGAGATAGCACTTTAACGTACTGCTAATGCCTAAGTGTGAAGGCTGCACAATAATTTAAAGGTGGCAGTTTCGATTTAGTATAACTCTTTGCACAAAGAGATAGTCAAGAGGGTAATCAATTATCTAGTGCTGAGGGTTACCAAACAAGGCTAGAGTGACAGAAAAGGCAATGAATGCACAGTGGGAAAGGCAAGTTTGCAAATTTAAAGGCTCAGATGCAAGTACAACAAACTAAGTGAGTAATGGTGTGTGCAGTAACAAAAATCAGATGCCGCTGACATATGCCTCTTGGTGTTTGTGCCACTGAACATTGATACAGATGCTGAGCGTTTAGTTGTAATGACGGCCTCAATTGCCACAAGGAGGAAGGGAAGGTTTGGGATAGTTACATTGCACACTCCTTAAAACATATGCATTAAGCTATCATGAGCATCACTAATTATTAAATCAGGAGTGAGATAGGGATTTTAAAAAACTGGTGATTAGTGTTGTGATTGAGTATAAAATGCAGTGGTTGATTAGGTGCCATGTATGTGAGTGGCTACATGAGTCGTTATATTAAAAAGATGGGAAATAGCCGCATCGATTCGTTTTAGTACAAGGTTGGTGAAAACATGTAGTCTGTCTTACAGACTAATCACAGAAAGACCTTCATTGCAGTAGCAGCAAAAAAATGGCTTAATCTTGCTTACGTTACTCTGATGCAGCAAAAAGCAAGTAAAGGGTGGGAGCGAGACTGAGAAATTACACACACTTTAAATCAAGGCAGAGTGGGAGAAAATAGTTCTCACAAGATGACTTTACTCTTCAGTAGCCTAATGCTCTTCCTCATATATTGATGTTTTGATTTCATCAGAGCTGGCCTACATTTACTTGCCATTTGCAAGGTTTCATCTTTTCACTTTTCAGCATCAGCAGAGTATGAAGAAACCAGCATGACTGGGGTAAAAGCAGTTGGTATGCATTTACCTTCTAGGACAGACATAATTAAATTGTAGAGAATCTGAAGGAGAGAAGCAAGAGTATTTTGCAAGTTTACTGCATCAAGGAGGAGGTGTTAAATGAGGGTATATATTCTTGAGTCTCACCAGTGGCTGCTATTGCTACCCCAGAAGAGGAGGGTGGCTGAATTTCTGATGATTTGGGCTATGCAGATTTAGAGACAAAATATGGAGGCTAATGTGGGTCTGGGAGCTGCACCATCACTTCAGGTGGATGGAAGTGCAGTCAGTTACAACTGGAAAGAGCAACCAACAATAAAGAATGAGCATCTTCTTTCAGTAGTGATAAAAAATACTAAAATGGAAAAGCATGCTATGTAGTGAAGTAATTGCTTACACAGCTTTAACAGGCACAGTGTTGCCTGTTGAGTCATGTGGAGCTCTGTTTCAAGATTTATTAACCTCAGAGCTTACATATATCTGGTTCAACAAGCTAACCTAAGTGAATGAAATCCCTCTATAAGCATTAAGCTCCTGATTCAACATTTCTGCTCATAGCACAAGTGCATGTTCGCACATCCAGAACACCCAGGCTGACTGGTCTGAATATCCTATCTTTGAATCAGAACTTAAGAAATTCTGCCTCTATCATTTGGTTTTGTTGTTGAAGCTAAACTACTTCTGTCAGTATTAAGAATGTCATGCTTTTGACTGTGATGGAGATTATCCTCTTGTATTGCTTCTACACGCTAGTGCAGAAGAAAAGTTGCTTTAGCTGAGGCTTAAGCAAAAATCTTTCATTCCTCAAAAGAACACAGTCTTTGATTAGCTAGACCTTTTAAAAATGACATATTGATGCTTTGCACTTCTCATGTAACACCAAAATATGTAATTTAAAACAAAACCCAAACACTAGTGTAAAAAAATATAAAAATGTTATAATTCCCTAGTAGACTATCTATAAACATAAAAGAAATCATGGACAGTAATAAATATTTTTAAATTATGTAGTTAGCAATAAACTGTTAGGGAAAAAAGTCTGTGCTTTGCACTATTCCTTACAGTTTTGTTAGCTTTTCAGTCCTGCTATTTCAACATTTCTTTTTTTCAAAGTGTTGTTTTTATTCATAAGCAGATGTGGGTGTCTCAGAACATGTGGCCAACACAAAGAGATACAGTAATTAGATAAATATTATGTTAAGGAGCTAAGTCTAGTGAAGCAATTTCAATTTGCTGTCAGCTGGGTGACTGTTACTTACATCTATGTAGTTAATTTCTGAGGATGAAATGATTGCCTGATTTTTTTTTTACCTCCACTCATAATGACACCAAATAATAAGGCAAAATTTTAAAACAGCAAACAAAGCAAGAGTATAAACTGAATTTAGGCAACCGTAGATGGGTAATCACTGTTGCTTAATTTTCTAAGGGTAAAATTTGAGAAGTTTGAAGTACGGTGTGTTAACAGCAAGAAACGTGACTCTTGCCTGGTCTCAAACAGAAGCTGCATTCAGAGTCTCCAAGTACGTGGTTTGGTGCTGAGATAACACGGACTGGCACTGTTATCCAAATAGCCAGCTTTTGCATGACAGAATGTCTTGAATCTATTTGGAAGTCATACTTACCAGTGGGACATTTGAAGTATCTTCTATGGCTCTGTACTGCAAAAAGTCGATTGCTACCTTTATAATTTTTTCTGGTAAACTTTGACAAAGTTTCTCTTTCTAGGAAGCTGGAGGGAAACTGGAAGACCATTACTGAATTGTCAGCATTTAAAACATCCCAGTGGGATTATAATCTTGGCTGCCAGGCCCTGCCATGAGCCACCCTGGGGAGCCCCCACCATTCCCAGTCCCTAGTAGCCACTGGACCCTGCAGTGCCTTGACATGGGGAAACACAGGATTAGCCTTTGCTGGCATAGGCAGGCCCTTGACCAGCAAGGCAATGGTTTACCATTCAAGCTGCTAACTAGGAGTGCAGCTTCTGTATCAGGCCATCGGCTGTTCAGTGGAGTTAAGCGGTTGTGTTTAGTTACTTTGGTAGCACGAAGACCTCTGATTGTTTTGAATTTGACTCTTTTTTTTCCCCTTTGTTGATAATACTGTAAGCCAGGTTGCAGTTCTCTGTTGAGATATACCTGCGCTTAACCTGAGGATGAGAAATCTCAAAGAATTATCTGTGCTTTTATTTGCATAATCATAACTGAGAAAAGCAGCATATTCACATGAAGATGTCGACTAATCACAGACTCCGGTTAGTGGATCATAACTTGCACTACAGTATTGTTGGAGTGGTTTTGTGTGTGTGTGTGTGTGTGTGTGTGTGTGTTTTAAATTTCACATCACTTTTTACTGGGAATTTACATCTTTCATTAGAGTTATTGGATTTTGACGCTATTTAAAAGAAAATGTTTGCAGGTTATTAGTAGCATGGCTAAGGAAGGCTGAATTTATATTATATTCTTCTGTGACTGTATCAAGAGAGCTTTTGCTGAATGTGAAGAAAAGTCATTTCACATAGTAAAGTTGGCACCGAGCCCAGTTTCTTTATGGAGGTAAGATAAGTGAAAATCAAGATACAGTTATATTTAGTTAATCACATAGCTTTTTTTTTTTTTCTTGCTTTTTTTTTTTTCTATATATCAGCTGCCAAATAAAGTTATTAAAAATAATTCCAGTCTCTTTGCTAAACCAGATTTTATTTGAAGAAAAAGTGGTCTGTACTCCTGGGAGCAATTTGGTATTCTAAAATGGCTTTCTCTGAAGTGTTTATTGAAATGGAGAAATTATTCCCCATATTCTCTCCATTTGGAATGGAAAGCTTCTCTAATACAGTGAATGTCCAAGGAAATGAAGAGTGTAGAGAAAAACAGGGTTTGATGAACGTGTGGGAGAGACAGGCACAGCAGATAGACAGTAGAATCATTTGAGGAAATGGGAATGTGAAATGTAAGTGTATGAAGAGATAGAAATGACCACATTTTTCGTTGGCAGTCTAATGATGACATTTTGAAAAGTTGTTTAGGCCAGTGACATGCAACGCTTTAGGCATTTGTATGTTGACCTTTCTGTGAATCAACTCCTTGGAGAGAGTGTGCTTGTTCCTCCACTTCTTGAGAAGCTTAACTGTAGGGGAGCGAGACATGAAGTCTGCTTGGTGAGTTCAGGAGAAGAATTTACAAACAGAAAAGTGTTATTAATATGATATTATGAGATCTGTGATATTTTCAGATATCATCTTCTTTATTAAGGAAAATTCCTTGTCTTATACCAAATGTGAGATTTCATTATTTTTTAGCTTGAAGTTGAAGTTAGGACCATGACTAGGTGAGCAAGGTCTCCTGAAACTGCTGATATGCAGGACAACAGTGGAGATTGTACCCTACACAGTATGCTCTGCTCAGTCTCTTTTCTATCTGCAGTATTTCTGTCCTGCAGAAAATGATAATTTGCAGCTGATGGAGTACTTCAAGAAAGATATAGCTATAGGCTCAGGAACATTACAGTTTGGGGGAGTTTCTTTGTATTACCTTTCTGTCAAGACCTAACTGGGAGCAACAAGGGACAGGTACAGATTTTGGAGGTCTCTAATAAACACCATTTTGCACTCCTACTCAGCATCCTGGGAAAGCTGAAACATGTGAGATACTGGTGAGGTAATCTCCCATCGCCACCTCCAAGAGGGAAATCAAATAGCATCATAGTTGTCTTTCCTTTTTTCCTTTCAGTAAATACAGCAGTAAGATGAACAGGCTAGTGAATAACAACTAAAATATTCTGTTCCCAGAATATGTTGACAGTTATTTAAAATCCTTCTCTATGGCTCATATACAAGGCAAGCTGTCACTCAAAGCTTTGTGACTGAGAGGTCCCATATCCTCTGACTAGCATTACCTTTTATCCAAGGTATCACTTGCGCCAAGAGGTAGCTGGCCACTGGCGGTCAGCTAGCTACTGCTGTTGGAGCTCTGTTCATCACCCTCTGGCTGTGGCTGTGCTCAGCTAGCTGCTTGGACAGCCTTCGCAAACCCCGCTGCCCAGCTATTCTGTGGTATCTGCAGCTGCTCTATTGTGTGAGATCACATACAATCCCTGGTAATCTGCCCCCGCCAAAGAAAACCCACCTGAAAGAAACCTCAGCTCCTCCAAACCACCTGTCTTAAGCAGGCTGCTTTTCAGTTTGATTTTTGGTTTTCGTGCCTGCAAGCTATATTATATATTAAGGTAAATATTAATTCTAGGCACATTTGGGCATACTTAATTCACTCAGGTGTTCGTGTAACTCTTACAATTATAAAGGTTAGTGACAATTTCCTTTTAATGTCATTTTTAAAAACTGGAGTGTTCTCAACCATTGTAAACAAAACTCTAATTTCATGTTTCAGACCTGCTCATTAGTCTTATTCATTCCCCTTCCATGTCATCATGACCACCTCAGTTGATTTCCTCCCTTCTTCCCTGGCACTCTGCATATGACTGTATTTCTCTCCTAGGCCTCTGTTACCAGACTTGTATATGGCATTTTTGAATGTTTCTCAGGAAAACAAAGCAAGCTGTTTCCAAGCTTTCAAGACCAGTGATGTAGCAATGGATGTTTATAAGGTATGATCATCACTTTTAGAACGGGATCGTACACTGTTTGGAGGAAAAAGTTTAAAAAGATAAAAAAGGTAGGAAGATAGGCAAGGGCTTGCTTTTAGTGGTAATTAACAGAGATAAAAGCTAGAAGCAAGGCTGCTCAACATGACACTGGCTTTTGTCTAAGCCACCACATCGTAATGAATCCAAGTGATACAATGAATAATTCCTTAGCTGGTTTGGATGTTTTGGTTTGGGTTTTTTTTGTTGGAGTCAGTGAGAAAATGTCTTTGTGGAAATTAAGTGTATTGTTATTCTCAATTTTACAGGACAAGAATGGCTTATTAATAGCTTTTTTTTTTTAATGAAATAAGACTTGACTGTTGCTACCTTGGCTATTTTTTTAATGGCTCATATTATCAAAATGTAAGGGTTACAATAGCTGTATATTTTGCCTAGTACAAAGTGTCATGGAAGGAGCATGTAAGACAGCTTGTAAATAATATGCTGCTATCAGCATGATGCTAGCAATACTTAAAAGATAATAGGGTTGTTTTTCCTGTTTAAGTCCAAAGGCTTATTATATCTGGTTAAGGTTAGTGCTTTCATGATTATTTCATTGATTTAAGCATTATCTGGAGAATAAATTGCATTAGGAATGACTTCAGGTGTAGGAAAAAATGTACTGTTAAACTTGGATGGGAAAGATTTTTCTTTAGAAATACAAAATTAATTTCCCTGGGAGATCTCTCAGGATAGTAGGGAAAACAAGGGAATGAGTATGGAAAAATTTGTTGTCCATGGGAAATAATTAAGCCAAAAGTAATAAGAAAAACGGTGATTAAAAAAAAAAAAAAAGAATCCTTTAGATTTAGACAGATTTTAATGAAACTGGGACTGCATCCATTGTTGTTATGCATGACTGCAGCATCAGTGATACATGGGTAGCTGTATATTATGTCTAAAATATAAATGGCTAATAAGGTTATTGAGGACAATCAGGCAAATTTAAGTAACCCTAAGTGTGTTTACATGTCTGCGTATCAAGGCTCAGTGAAAGTTAGCTGGAAACAGTGGTGTCCTCAGGCCCTCTTTTTCAGTCAGTATCTTGTTGTTCACTGTCACAGTGACAAATGAAAACATTTCATGGCAGGAACTGTCAAAAGCCCTCTTGTGAGCCCTGCATTTTCTTTCTATTTCTCAGTCAACAGCTGCCATGAAATATGACTGCATATCAGTAAGCTACAACTCTGTGATCAAATGGGCTAGCTGTTAGGCACTGGCTGGTGGCCATTTAAATGGTGAATGATGAGCTTTAGTTGGCCATTTTTCACTGAAAGAGGAACTAAATCTCTCTTTATAGGCTACCTCATACCACAAACATGGAATATTTATCTGTGACATAAGAGCCTATTCAAACAGTGCAGTGTCAAACTCACTATAAATGGATGTGCTGGCCGATACGTAAAAAAATGCTTGGCCTTTATCCTGCCGGCTATGAAGTTTCCAGCAACTTTGTCTTTCCTAGCTTCCATGCTACTTACCTAAAGAAGGAACGTATGCACATTTATTACTATGTGCGGTACTGGTCTTAATAATTAGTAGCTGCCTCCCATCCAGGTGTTTTTCATCTATTTCTTCCACCTGATCCTCCATCTCCTCTTACCTGGCTATACAGGACCTTCATTTAATGGAAAATGAATTAATGCATTTCTGGTCATAAGCAAGCAGTGCTACTGAGTGGGAAGTATAAATCTGGAGTGGGGCATAAAATTCTTCAGGGAATGAAAGGTGTGTGCCCAGCATTAGTGCTAGTGTTAGTACATAAAAGAAATCACAGATGAAACTTCCTGGGAAGTGAATTTATAGGTTGTCCAGAACATGAAGTAAGAAATTAATCTATACTATAACATAAAGAAAGAAAAGTTATCCAGCTCATCTTTTTAATAATATCACTGTTTTCTACTGATGAATATCCAGTGAAAATCCATGTATGTTGTATTTTCTTGGTGGTCATTAAAGCGAAGAGAGTAAATTATTCTAATGAATGGAAAGTAATTTGGTATCAGCTGGTGTTGCAGAAATAGATTAGGTGGTTATTGATCGTCCATTCTCAAGGCTAAGAAGTTTTGGAGCAGAATTCAGCCTGTCAGATTTGTGCCTCTGCCCTCCCTTCCTAGTTCCTGTTCTTTGTCATGAAAAAGAGTTGAATATTATGATACCAATTTTTTTTTTAGTTTTATGAAGATAATTGTAAAACGAGTATGTGGATCTTTTGATAATGATACAAAATACATCTATTATTGGTTCTCTGTCCTTCACATTAATGATTTTTTTAAATTTACCTTTGTATTTATTTGCATTATATAGTACTTGCTAAAAGCTGATTTTTGGAAAATCATCTCACAAAGAAAACCAACATTTCTTTCATAGTTCAATCTGCCCTTGTCAATGGAAAGGGAATTTTCTAGTCAAAATACCAAACCAGAATTTTATAGTTGGGTAATTTTATTCAATCTTCAAAACTTCTTTAAGGATATCTTGTATTTAATCTTAATATTACCTGCTTCACTCATATCTTCTGCTACCTGCAAAAGAAAAGCTGCTGCTCAGTCTCGGTACAATACAGCAAGTTATATTTAGCCACTTTAAGGTAAATTAAAAATCTGAAGGTTTCAAACTCTAACCCATATGAAAAATGGACACAATCAATGTTACTTTTGCCTTTGATCATGCCATAATTTAAACAGGTCTAATTTCTACAAGCCTTTGTCATTCAGAATATACTAGACCTGTGATACTGCAGCAAAGCCATCTCTAACGTAGCAGTACATATGGGCCAACACAGACCCCAAACTGATCATCAAAGCCAAAATGGCAGCAGGCAAGCCAGCATCAGTCAGTCTCTAGGATGGGGGAGGTTACTTCAAACTTGACTATGTCATCAGACCTCACAGTCGGTTGTCAGGAACCTCAGTGCCTTTATGGACACTCACCACAAACCCTAGAGACAAAAGGTCTTGCCTATTTATGCAAATTCATAAAGGCAGTGCTTAGTCATGTTGCCAGGTTGAGCCTAGGTAAGACAGAAAAAAAGTCGCTGGTGGATAAATCAAGATGATACTGCAGGTTATAAAACCCTTCAGTGTTCATTCAGGCTAGGAATGGGATTTGTGGAATGAAAAATACAATCCTGACCTTGGTATTAGAATAAAGTTAGAAAAGCTTGAAACAGGCCCTGGAGCTATGTGAACTATTTCTAAAGACTTTTTTATTGTGTGTCAAAGAGGTAAACTGACTCATGTCACTCGGCCTTTTCCATCTGGGAAGACATAGTTCTCACTGCCATCACTGGCTATGCCTTCTCAGTGGTTCAAGAAGAGATATCTTTGCTTTCAGTGAAAAAAGGGCTTAATAACTTTTGCTCACATTTAAAGTAGGGAAAAGGGCACAAGGGAAGAGAAAAAAGGGAGAGGCATAAAAACTGATCTTCGCTACTGAAAGTCAAAATTGTAAGTTCAGTAACACTTTGACATTCCTTTACTTCAAGATGTAGTCTGGTTTGTGTATCTCAACCAGTGTACGTTTTAAGTCTTGTACTTAACTATATGTAATTTGCAGAACACACTGGGTTTTATACAATACTGTTGTCTGGACTGACCAGGCAGAGAGCTTTCACAATTTCACTTACCAAAAGTCTTGGGAGGAAGGGAAGACTCTCACATGTGTCTTTTATATGAAGTTCCTCTGGTCAAACCACAGACATTCTGAGTATTGAGTCTGGGCTCAACTGCCAGTTTCAGTCATGCTCTTAACCACACCATTACTCCATGGCTTAATTGCAGGCAGCTAACTACAAGTGCAATTGAGACCTTCTTCACATAAGTGAGTATGAGACACATTCTCCAAGAATTACACCATTACATCACAGTTAAGTTCGTTATGCTTTTTTTGGTCTTTAAGCCTGTCTTGCTGACATGCCACATGAAGCATCAAGCTTAAACTTCTTCATATTGCTTGGCCTCAGGCCTTATTAACACTGAGGACAGTATGTATGATATGAATATGAATCTGAATAAGAAATGAAGTCACCTGTTTGCATGATCTGGATGTATGTGGTACTCAGTGATGCAGATTGAGAAATTTCTGTTCTTCTTAGTTTTTGTATAAGATACTGAGAGTATCATACTATGCCATGAAATGCATTAACCAATTTTTATCTTCAAGGTGAATATATATAAAGGAGTTTTTCATTGTTTCTGCATGTGACATTAGTATATGTGTTAGTTATGAACCTTCTGTAAGTCTTCAGCCTATGCTAGTTGCAGCATGGCCCAGTGTTTATTAGGAATAATTTATTTTCATCAACTTGGAAAAATGAATGCCAATCTGCTACCTCAAAATTCTTAACAATTTAAATTTGTTCTGTTGATTCTTAGTCAAATCCCCAACCTTTAGTTTCAAGTATTGAAATGCCAGTCTGTGGCAGCAAATCACTTTAAAAGTGCCTTTGCTAAACATTTAAAGTTTTGGTATTAGCTAATGAATTATGTTTTGAGCCAATGTATTATTTACTAACATGAGATTATAGTTCTTACTGTAGCTACATTTAGATCCTGTCACAGCTGGTGATGAATGAATGGAAAATAACAAATATGGTAACTATATTTAAGAGGCAGCAGTGCAGGGAAAGGTACTGGAGAAATTCGCTATAATATAAGATGGATGAACAAGGAAAAAGAAACAGTAGCAAACTGATTAAATACACACAGATGTAGATTATATGAGACTAGTCTGTTGTCTGTTGAAATATAACTGGTTGTCTGGAGGAGATAACTGATTATCTGGAGGAAACAAATGTGGTAGATTTGAATCACAAAGATTTCAGTAACATATCATATGCTATCACAGAGCAGAAGTGTTAGTGCAAGTTCGATGACATGAAGACTGTTAGGAAACTTATTTTAGTGGGTACAGGTGAGAAGATGTGATACCTACTGAAAAGAGCGCGTGACAGATTTGAACATGATTTACAAGTCGAATTCCTTAAGGACTGCAGGCTGCCCTCACTAGGGAGAAAAAGAAAATTAGAAATAGGTTAATCAAACTTGTTGATCCAATAAAGTTAGAAAGCTCATGTATAAAGAAAGGAACTGGATTTTAGACATCATGAATTGAATAGTTTTGAGGAACACAGGGTATTAGAAATTAGATGAAACTGAATAGTATGAAATCCAAGGTCATCATATGGAGACAACGAGAACTTTTACTAGAAGCAGGAAGCTTATAATTTGGAAATAACTAAAGACATAAAAATCTGTATGCATTTATCCAATTACTTATTGAGTCTAAATTATCCACGTGATCTATCTTTGCAAAATGTATTTGCGACCTTAGATTATATCAGGAAAGTTGTTTCCAGGACAAATGGTAAAGTATTAATGACATTCTGTAAGGTACTGGCAGGAGACCTCATCTGGAATACTGAAAAAATTAATTAAAACTGGAACAGGTTCAGGAAAAGTTTAGAGAGATGGAGAACCTGAATATATGATTATGCTTCTGTCATTTGTGAATGTGGCTTTGGTAGGTACATGCTAGTTAGTGCAAATCTTAATAATATCACACGTAAGTGTTGTAGAAGCATCTCAGAGTTCAGGATAAGAAAATAGCCCAGGTGTTAATTCAGTTTCTCAGGCAGCTTTACAGCCCCCACAGAGCTGTGTGAACATGAATAATTTTAGCCTGGAAACTGCAACTGGTTACCAGCTATCTGAGTGGATGGATTCATCAAATTCTTTCTGGTAAGAGAAGAAGAAGTAAACGCTGAATCACTTTTAAGACTAAAATTTATCAGTTAATGACAAAAAAATTCCTATGTTTTGCCTCGACAATAGAGAATTACACTTACTGGACCAGAAGGTACTTCTCATTCCTTTGTCTGTGGTTTGCAGAATAGTAATTTGGCTGAATGTGTGCCCCCAATAGCAAAATCACTAGAGAGAAAAGAGAAAGATATTCTTTATCTCTATGGGTAGTCAACTCTTACACTATACACAAGATGCAAAGATACTTTACTAATCTTGTCAGCTGCGCTTTAAAAAGGCAGTTTTACCTGGTATGGCAATTTCAAAGTTTAGCTTCAAAATATTGCAATAGAAAATCTTACTGAGTCTCCAGCGGGATACTTTTCATAATGATTTTGTAATCATTACAGACTTAACCAAGATGATGCTAAAACACAAACCAATCCCTCTAGGGTTATTAAAACCAGAAATAAACTCCGAATAGTATTCCCCTGCTTCTGAGGTACAGAATGTACTGTTGCATAACGGAAGAAGAAAAATAAGGCTTTTAAATATATGCACCTAAGAGTGCATTCTAGTTTGAGAGATCATGAGCATCTTCAGGTGCTACAGTTGTAAAACTCTTTATGATTGCCCATTTTTCTCACCCAGCTTTTAAGTTTTGTCCTCAGTCATTCCTGCCATAGCTGAAAAAGATCCATACAGACCCTATCACTTACACAACTAGTTATATGAGCTTTATCTTCAGTCAGTCAGCTCTGATGCTTTG
The DNA here is from genome assembly GCF_000687185.1 of Egretta garzetta. Classification (NCBI taxonomy): domain Eukaryota; kingdom Metazoa; phylum Chordata; class Aves; order Pelecaniformes; family Ardeidae; genus Egretta; species Egretta garzetta. The sequence goes on from NW_009259054.1 coordinate 1,003,548, forward strand.
GGTTCATTCAGCAAATTCTCATCTTCACCTACCTTTGATGGAAAACAGATCATTAACAATACAAGTCAGAGTATTCACATTTACAAAGAATATTCTACACTACTTAAGATACATGAGGTTAAGGGCAAATGTAGTTAGACTTAAACTAATAAAAGGGGTGGGTAGGTAAAAAAAGTGCTGAAACCAGTTTTATTTTCCTTGGTAACAGACACAATGCAGCTTCTGAAAAACTGCAAGAAGAACAAAACACAAAAAAGACAAAAACTGAACAGACGGGATGAGGATACTCGTATACCAATAACCTCCTTGATATTTTTATTAAACTTGTCAGATTGAATCATAGAATTATAATTGTATTACAATCCTATGATGTTGATTAAAAAAAAAGGTCTTTTTATCTGAAATTTGCAAAGATTTGTAGGCATAACAGTGCAATTAAAAAAAAATAATAGTGAATTTTCCTCTCTCGCTGTTTCACCATATAGAGTGGCAGAATATGTTTTTGTCAAACTTACAGGATGTTTGTCTCAGAGCCACTCTCAAGTCCAATGATGTAATTTTTAATTTCCTCTCAAACAGTGTCTTTTATCTGGAGAAGAGTAAAGAGGTGGTTTTTTTCCTTTTTCTTTTATTTTTTTCTCTTTTTTTTTTCTTTTCTCAAATACAACTAAAATATCTTTTCAGAAATATTTTAATAAATGTACATGGTATCAAAGTTCCTACAGAGTGCATAGCTGGTAAGTTGCATTGATGTTGGCTGGTACTAGCAAAGTGCTGAGACTGAAGAGGAGACCCTGCCTCTGGAGCTTCTGGGCCGCTGCATGCACCTTCTTTGATACGTTCCTCCTTTTGTCTGACCTTTTATGTTCAGTTGCTTTCAACATGTTCAAATCCTGCTTCTTCTTACTTCCCAGATTTCAGGTATCTCACAATGTTCTCACATCTACACTCTATTTCTTCACAAGGTAAGTTGTATCTTCTCTCTTATCTATTTTCTTGTTCCACTAATTTACTGCTGGCTTAACTCACAGTGGAAAACCCATTTTCCCTCATCCCCATCACCTTTAGATTCATGGGTATTCCTCCTGTCTGTTCATCCTTGCCAGCTCCCCATACCTTTTCACAGGGGTTTAGCGCTTTCCTTCATTTTAAAACTTCATACGTGTTATTTTGGCTTCAGCAGTGCATTGTTGAGAGGGACAGGTAACCTGCTAAAAGGTATACGATGCAGACACAAATTCTGGAAAGTGTGTTTTTTAGAGTTCAGAACAGGAGGATGTGTAAGTTTGGCAAAGCTGCAAGCAACTGAAGACTGGTGCCAGTCTTAATAATACCACACTCCAGTCGTGAGCAAAACCATTAATTATGAGATTGTGCACTGTATTTCCACGTAAAAATTAGTTAACCGTATATCTGAAATACACCAACTGGCATCTCTTATTGGAGAGATCTGAGAGGAAATGCATTGTGGTTGGGGTATTTCTGTCACACTGAAAAGGTTGGATATTGCTACTGGCTTTAGTTTCACTGCCTGCCGTATATTTTTTTTCTTTAGCTGAGACATAGGGACTGAGTACTTACTTCTAACTTATTAAATCAATGACCTACAATGAGATAAACCTAACAGTATTTTTGTTAGGAAAGGTCACCCAGTCTGTTAAGAGGAGCTAACTGAAAATAATAACTTCCTTAGTTATAACCATTTTGACCTTTCAATTTTTCTCTTCATAACTATAGGTGCAAACAAATAAAATTTTAGCCAAAGGACATTCAGGTGTTAATCCCTCTTGTGATGAAGCCGATATTCTTAGGAAATGAGACACTGATAGTTTTCCACATTTAATTTCATTTTCACATCAAAGGAATCAGATGGGTGAAAAACAGACTAGCCTGCGGCTTACAAGAGGAGAAGTAACTGTCTTTTTCTAAGAATTATTAGCATGTTAACCTTAAGACTGCACTGTAATATTGTGTTCACCAGTAACATTTCAGTTAGAAATTTGGTTCTGGAAATGTCTGTGAGGCAGGGAGCTACCAGGTGGCTTTAAAACAGTCGCTCCCTCAATGCTTTCATCCTTAGCACAATCAGTTGGAAATCAGAGGGAGAGGTGTCTTCTCCACTGCTCTGGCAACCTAGAGACAGAGGTTACGTTAAGAATGAAGGAAGCAGGATTACGTTTCCACTCATAAATACTTTTGGTTCTGGTCCTATATCTATGTCTTTGGTCAGTTTTATCTGTTTTTTTAAGTTGTTATTTGTCTGCTGGGTGAAAAATTCATGTTGCTTCTCCATTTCCTAAATGTACTGCTCATAAGCCTTTCCCTTTTTCTTACTGTAATTATTTGTGTTTTACGCAATGCTATTATGATAACTGACTCTGATTTATTTTAATAAAAATTAAAAGATTACTTGATGATATGAATTGTGGGTGGTTTTGGAATGGTTTACAGTACAGTTTTTACAAATGAAAAATGATGAGAAATTGTTGACAAATGCTTATATTAATAAGTTTATAATTACAAAAGCAATGCATTTATTTGATGATGCCTCTGTTATGAGAGCTGAAGTGCATTTCAGGTAACTTTATTAACTTTTTCTTGAGCATCCCTTATTATAAATTAATGTAATTTCATACAAAAAGATTAAAGGCATAAAAGCTGCTGAAGCTAGTTTGATTTTAAAACTTTAGGGCCATTTTTTATTTAGGGTCATTTTTTTTAGAGCCATTCTTTAAAGAAGTAATTATTTTTTCTTCTTTTTTAATTATTCCCCACCCCCTGGCACATAAGCCTCATTTTGAAAAGGAAACTATAAGGGAAACTTATTTTTCTGGCTTTCTCAACCAAGGAAGAAAGCCGAATTGCTGCTACCTTGATTGTATTCCTAACAGTATTTGATCTCAGATGATTCTTTAAGTAGTTTGTAAATCAGATTCCTAGGGATGGTGTCCTGAGCTACATTTCAAACAGTGGGGGGAAAAAATAGGTAATTGTTTTGCAGAAAAGAAATGATGAAGAAGGCTTTTTACAAGCACTGAGAGTGAAAGGAATTTGTGATCATTACTGACGGGGCCTGCTGAGATAAAGAATGTAGAAACCCTTTATTATCCACTAATTGTCTCACTTGATTTTACATCCTAAAAATGTCATTTTACCTTTACATTGCTGAAGAACAAATTCTAGGCATTGAGTTGCAAGATGCCCAGGCACTGCATACATCAACAGATAGCTCTTTAACTTCCAACAGAACTCCATGATTTTATTAACATTCTCTTCACTCTACAGAAATAGCAAAAAAAGCAAAAAAAGGAACTAATTTCGCTGGTCAAAAGGCGGCAAGGGTCGCTGAGGTAAGAGCTTTTAGGTTCTCCACATTTGCTTAATAATAGTATTATATGATCATTTGAAAATAGAAGGAGGCTCTTCTGAATGATGGGTCCAACTTTGGGTTGCTGTTGAATAGAGTAATAAGGAAAACCAGTAGATTACTATCTTGTAAAGTTTAGTATTTCAATGTTCAATAAATGCACAATCCCGCCCTATTGTATACCAAATAAATATTTTCTGCAGGCTTAAAATTACTGGTCATATAAATTCAGAAACTTTACAAATACACCTACTTTATAAATATGTCTGCATAACATAATCTACAGGAAACATATAGTCTTAGCTCTACTTAAAATGTGTTTGGTTGCAACTTTTTTCTAGGTTTTTCGTGAAAAAAGCATGGGTGCAGTACTTAGTTGCAGTGAAGAACAATGGGTTGTTTTTGTATAACCTGGAGTTTTTATTTGCTTATTTAATTCTTTGTTTCTGTGTGATATCAAAGGGTTAATGACCAGTCAGTTTCTAACTAGAAAAGGGAAATTATTGATTGAATGGGCTATTTTTAATACACAATTTCTTTTAAAGACTTCCTTTACAATCAAGTGGGTACTTCGGTGGTGTCTATTTGGTATCTGAGGCCCAAAAGGCGCTTTTTTCTCCTTTTGTGCTGACTCAGGGCTTTATGACAAAATTTGAATACAACTTACAGCCAGCAAGTTTTATGGATTTAATCTGAAATATTAGTTGTGAGTTTTTAAGGATAAAAATTCCTTCATTTTGCCACATGATGTGCTCAGCCCCTTCAGCGAGGCAGTGGCAAGGGTTGTGGTTTATGCATAGAGGTTTTTCTCTGCTGCTTCTTCTCTCACACCCTTTTCCTACGCTCTGGTGTGGGTCCTCCATAGGCTATGGAGAGCCCATGTGTCTGTGATGCAGCAGCTGGGGAGAGAAGAGGACACACACACTGGTGTGTGGGCACCAGTGAACAGCAAGCTGGCCTAGCTAGCAAGTAGGCAGCCTAGTGTCGATTGCTCTTCCCGATGTGACAGCCCTAACAATTTGTGGATGTTTTTACGTCTCTTTCTGATCCATTGGGTGGATCTCCCATGCAACATGGGTGATAGGATCTCAGCCAGAAATTTCAGCATAGCACGTACAAGTTAAAGAAGGTGTATTTTTAATAGCTTCTACATGTTTTAGACACCTAATTTTTACAGGAGAAAATATTTTTTCAAAACTTTTACAGCAAATGTGGCCTCTAAGATACTCATGCTTTCCTGAGATGTTAATTTCTTTTTAAAAATAAAGCTTAATACAAGGTCTGTCCTTTCACATTACTTGTTAAACTTTTCCATGGTCAGTTACTCATCTCTCCCCTGATCAGAGTTTTCGGCTTTGAACATTAAATGTTATACCTTATTACGTTTTCATGTGATGCATTTAAGAATGTACTAAATCAATTTTAAATGTCTGTGCAATATCTTCCAAAAGTTTAAGCCACCTAATCAGTAGCTGATGATGAAAGTGGTTCTCCTCTTAAGTGAGAAACATAAAGAAATTACTTCCCTCTTTTAGGTTTAGATCACACTGTCAGGGAAAGTAGTTTGTGTTTTAGAGTGAGTTATTGTACTTAGTTCTTGGTGAGGCAAAATCATTGTGGACATAACCAATGTAAGACTTCATGCAGAACTGTAACAACTGATATTGGGGAAAAGTGTTTCACCATGCTTCCTTAAAAATGCAGATACTTTTGGTTGAATTGCTGCTTTTTGCACTCCCCATTCCCACAGTTGCTAAATAACCTAGTGGCCAAACCAGGATTTTACTGGGGAGCAGAAGCGTGGTGGCTGAGTGATATGTAGAAGTTATGGCATCGTTCTTTACGTGATAGTGGCTAACAGGTCATGCCAAGTCAGCAGAAGTGAGCTCTGTTGCTGATGGCTGGGCTTAGTCCTTGTAGCCTCTGAGAACTGAGGCTGTAGTGATCATTGTCAGGTGGAAAAAAATTGTCTGAGTGACTTTAATGGGCTGTCCTACAGCTACAAACTATTGGCCATTTCTGTGCCGGGTGTAATAACAACTTAGAACAAGAATGACAGTTGGATTTTACCCTTTAAGTTTTGTAGCTGTTCAGCCTTTTAAATGACAAAGCATTTCAGCTATTTTTTTTAGGTACCGCAGTATGTGAACTTTTGAGATAATTGTACTTTTAATATGCAATTGTGATTGTTGAGGGAGAGAGAAGGAGAGTTAAATTTAATTTCTAATGATAAAGCAAAGAGGAATAAGAAAGTCTTCAAAAGGGTGGTAGTGATGAATTTAGAAATAAGATTTTTTTTTTCTTGCAGAGGATTAGACAGAATGATATCACTGAATGTACCTTTCGAACAATTTCAAGGTTGCATAAATCAGAATGAGATTATATATGTCTTTTAATTGATGATCTGCGCAACTATAATTCAGTCCTGAAGTCTAAAAGTGTTGAAGAAATCATCGAAGACTAACTCTATACTATTAGTTTACCCTTCCTCCTCTTTGTGAACACAGTGCACTGGGTAAGCTATATAGAGGGTGTTCCTGGTTCCCATTTTGAACTTTGTTTGCAGTACAATATTTATAGATTCTGCTTTAAAGACTGAATTTTTAATTGGCTTTTCTATGGCACTTTTTCTTATAGTAACCAGTGCTTCACAAATATAAAAATATCTATATTTGAAACACCCTGGTTTGTGAGGTGACTGACATCTTATTTTTTACCTTTCCCAGTTTACTGAGGTGCTAAGTTAAAAATATACCAGTTTATTGGAATGCTCAATAGAAGAACTTGTTTGGGGAAAGTATTTAGTGTTTTGTGACACTTCACATTGAAAGTACATCTCAAATGCCCTTCTGCATACTCAAGCTCTCTAACAAGCATGCAGAACAGTTGCCAGTCATCTGTGGAAAACCTAAATAAGGTCTTGATGGCAAAAGCCAGAACAACCAAATTCTGACTGCACTGTGTACTGTAAGAGGTTTCTTTATTCCTTAAATTTACCTCACTGTCAGGAAGACTGCACAACCCTCTGCAGCTGAGGAAATAGGGCTTTTGGTAAGAAGCAAGTTCCCTAGCTACTCATCCTCAAGCCACTGCCTCCTCTGTTTGCTTATCTGTGTTTTTTTGCCCTGAATCCTCTGTCCGGATCAAGTCACTCCTCCAGGGACTCGCAGTGGCTATCCTCTTTGCCAAAGCAGTAATGTTCCTCCTTCACTTCACATTTATTTTTCTAGCTGTCCCTAGCCTTTTCTGTGGGAAAACCCCATCTGATCTATTTTTCCTTGCTTTTGGACCACTCTCAGTTCTGTTCCCTTATTCTCCCCCTTCCTTTTTCAGGATTATTGTCTGTCCACTGTGTTGCAGGATCCTTGCTTAGCTACGTTGATTTCTGTGAATTAAGTTAATCCATTTTTTTTTGAAGTGTAATGAACACATTTGGAATAAAAATATATGCAGAGGGAGATGATTAAAGACAAAATTAACTGTCTCTGAAGGGCAATCCTTATTACAGTCCTTTGCCAAATACCAAATTTCAGGTTTCTAAGTCTGCATGTAAAACCTGGCTTCAGTTATTAATGCCAGCTTCACTTGTGGCATGCTTAAAAGTGGTGTTCTGGTGCACTGCAATATGCTGTGGACTGAAAATTTTGTTAATAGGTGCTACTGCTTGGCATATAGGGGAGAATAAATGTGGAAAAAACCTCAACAAACAATTAAACATAGAATTCTCCCCAGAGAGGCTGATTCAGCTGTTCTGATACAGATATTGGGAAATCCCAATATCCCAAGTGATATGAGAACAGGAGAGTAAATAATCTGAGCAAGAGTTTGGGCTTGCAAATGTTTTGGCCTTGTTCTTTTGAGCAGAAAAATTAGGAGGAAAAGGATAACACTATGTAGTGGAGGTAAATGAGATAAGAACAGTTTATAAGCAGATTTTCCAGAAGTTATCTGGCCTAACAGAAAGCAGACTTCCTTTAGTTTCTGGAAGAGATAGAGTTTTTGTACAGCAGCTTTCCTTAATACTCCACAGCCCTCTCCCCCCACCCCTTTCCCCCAAACCCCAACAAAATGACCACCAACAAAAAATGAGATTAGTGGTGTCTTCCAGAGGTTAGTTCCACTGTAGCTTACTCAGTAAACCTACTAATGAGCAGGTTTAACACCTTTAGGTGGCTTAAGAGAAACTGAGCAGATCCATTTGTACTTAGGTTGAAAAAAGCAGAGAGACTCCTGAGATGTCATACTCTCCAGGGCTGCTCCTGTACATGAAGGTACAGGGAAGCTGGGAAGGTGCCAGATAAGGGCTGTTCTTGCTTCAGTGTCCTCATATCTTGGATGATTACTAAGTTCTTTTTAAACAGAGATCTTTTTTCAAACACCTCTCTGACTTCTGATTTTTGGAGAGCTCTTTCATTTTTACCTTGGTTTGATTCCTGTTGAAGACTGCATTAATTGACATTGGCATTAATACCTGGAGATCATTAATGCAAAGTGTATGACTTACCTGTCAAGACTGTAATGGAGCTGTTTAGTTCTAGGCTGTATTTCTGTCTGTATGCTTTGTTCAAGGCTAGCATAAGACAGCAGTCTCCTTGATTACTAATATACCTTACAGTTCTGGGATTTTTTTCTCTTTCTTCCAAACAGCTTCACGCTTTGGATTTGCAGAAATTTATAACCTCAGGGAACAATACTTCAAGGTTAATGCAGTCATCCTTGACAATCCTCCTCCAGAAAAATTATACATTACCCCATATAGGAACAACTGTGATACAGCACAAACATCAAATATTGCAAGTATTTCAGATGCTGTATGAAGTGCTTGTATTTTTATTTTCTCTCCACCTTCCTATCTTCCTTGGGAGAACTGGTTCCTTTTGAAGGTTTTTTGTTTATCGTACTGAAATTTAACAACATTGTAGATAAAACATGAGAATGTGAAAACAAATTATTTAACGTACCTGGAACCACACATATACAATAGACTACTGTCAAATGTCACTGAAAGGATCTTGTGCTTTGTTTGCAAAACAGAATGAAAAACTTTTATGGCTCTTTAACATAAAGAAAAATGAGGGACAAGTTGGATTTGCCTTCTGCAGAAGCCAGGAAATTAACCTTTGTATTTAAAATGTGCTTAAACAGACTGTATTGATATTTGAGTTGATTGATAACACAAAGGAGAAAGAGTACTATCAACTCACAATTCATTTGTCTTCTAAGATAGATGGAGAAATGATGCCAGATACTGTAGCTAACCCTGCTCCTGATTCTGCGACTTGCTGAATTAACAGAGTTAAAAAGAGTTAAGAATGCAAAATGAGTCAAAAAATACTTTGTCATGGCAATTTTTAGAGAATTGTGGAAACACAAATTAACATAGGTTCCTACTTATGCCTATGAGTGTAGAAAGCAGACACAGAACAGGATTCAGAATGCAACCTGTTAACTCCAGGATGTAAACTCTACTTTCTAACAGATTCTTTCTCCAAGCTATTACATGGACAAATCAGTTGATTTAGTAACAAGAATTTACAGCTTTTTGAAATATGGCAAAAGCAATCTTGTTATTCAGTAAGAGGAGACACCCATTGAAATGCCAGCGGCATGCAGGAGTAGCACTGTATTAATCCTTAAGGTTCTGGTTAGCATCTCTGAAGACCTGTGCTTTTTTGAATTCTCATGTAAATTGTAACTAGTGCAATGGAGAACAAAATGTCTTTAATTCTCAAATTAAAATATAGTAGTTTCTCTGCATAACCAGTGCTGTTAAAAGAAAACAGGAAGGTAATGGCAATAATTTTTGAAAACACTTATATTTTATTACAAGTTCTTGTCTGATAACATCCTAAAATCAGGTATTAGATGAAGATCACCTCTGGCATGAGTGTGGAATAGACTTACCTTGACATCTACAGTTACATTTTTTTGGAAAAGGCATCTACAGAGGTATTATACAATGTAATTTAAGAATCATTAGTACTGTGTGCATTATAGCAGAAAAAGGTATGCATATTTGTGTCATATATCTCACTGCAGTATTCAATCCTTTCTACAGAACTTGTTCTGAATCTTGGTGGAGGAAACTAAGGTAGATGATATTATTATTATTAGTCAGTTATAGTTTCTTTGACGAGGTAGGCAGAGATTTTAATGGGATTCTCATTTTGTCTTTATTCTCTTCTGTGCATGAAATGAAATGAAAAAAAAAGTCTTAATTCTGTAAAGTGAATATTTTATTTTGGTTATGGATGGCTTCTGTGAACCTTATTTCTGAGGTATTGTATTACTGGATAATGGCTGAAAGTCTGCAAGTGTGAAATTTTCTTGCATGGAAATAAGGATAGAAAACCTTCATTTACTGTTTCTCCCTATTCACAGAATTTCTGTTACAGCACAGAGCACAGACTTCATTTATGCCATTAGTTAACCTTCAAGAAGGTTTGATGTGTTGTAAAATGTGCCCTGTGCATTCATTCCTCCTTAAATTACTGTCTACAGTTTTGGGATTCTTTTTTTCCCCTTCTGCTATGTTATGGAAAAATCTTACTGATATTCCTATAATGGTATACAGCAGCTTGTGATTATATTATGCATGGAAGAAAAATTTAAACATTCATCTATTAGTCAAAAATCTTGTTGTGCATTCACTCACTGAAGGGGCTGATCTTTCAGTCAGTCATTTATTTTGCGTGATTCTAGAGTCAATGCCATAAAGCAGAACTGAATAAATCCTATGGGCTTAACTAGTAACAGCGTACTAGTGAGATGTAGAATTACTGACCTAACTGAGCCTGCATTAGAGAGTACAATAGATGGGGCATTATGGAAGAGGCTGTTGATTAGGCCTAACTGAAGTTAGACATGGAGTTTAGAGCTGGTCAAAAATTTTTTGGATCTCAGAAATTATGTGGTATGATGAAATCCAGTGGCTTCTAATAGGTGCAAGTAAGTACCTCTGAGTTCTTGATTTTCTGTGGCAGGGCCTCCCAGACCTGCATTTCCACCACTACTAATTTGAACTCCATAGTTCAGTTCCACCTCTGCCAGCCCTACTACTCCATCCAATCCAATGTTTCAAAAGTTCAGAAGTTCAGGCTGTCAATCCTATCATATTCCCATAGTACTTCCTTTTCCTCCTTTGATACATTGGAAAACGCATACTTGGATGCTTCAGGCACTTGATTGCATACATGTTTTCCACCTTCCATTTTTCTATTTGTATAACCTGTCAACTTCTTGTCACCCTTTCAGTAAAGTGTAGTCACTGTTGATAGCTTTGGGACTCTCTAGCACATACCCAAGTTTTGATTTTTTTGACTGATATCTACTTCTGGATGTTAACACCAACCTCACACCAGGCCCTGAAACTAAGGTGTGCAAGCTCCTCAGTCTTTACATTGACTAAATCTGTTTCACTCAAGCTGTTGGTACTTTGAATTTCTAGTAAAATCTATTTTGGAAAAGTGTGACAGGCTTGATGTAATTTAAAGCTTAGCAAATAAGTCTCCCAGTCATTGAGATATCTGTCTGAACTTGAATGTTTATGTGTGCACTTGAAAACTACTAAAATCTTGGGGGATGTTGCCCTCTGTGATGACTCCCTTTGCTGATTTGGGCTTTGAGTTGGTTCCTCTGTCCTGTTTCCTTCATGTCTTTTTTACTTGTTGCAATGGTTGCCCCTGTCACAGAAGAACTATACTTTTAGATATGATGTTCTCTTGGTGTTGCATGCTGAGACTGAGAAACAACAGCTCTACTAACTGTAATATCTCTTTTTCCCCTACTGACTCCTCCTGATGATAAAATGAAATGTTTCTTGGAGGTAGGCCAGTATCGAAGTCCCAGAAGCCTCTTAGTCATGCTCCTTCAATGCGTTTCCAGGCAGGGTGACCGCAATGCAGTATAGTAGATTCTTTAGACAAGGTCAGGCTAGTATTCAGGAGAATGCAAATAGCAATCGTAAGTCAGCACAGACATATCTCACTCTGTCACATATGCTGCCTGCTGACAAATTAATAACTCTTTCAGGATTTAAATGCAGATGTTTTTCAAGCCTGTTCACTATTTTTGCAGCAACTATAACGTTCTGGGGTATATCTAGCTTACACCCTTCTTTTTCTTTATGAGGCGAATCACTGGGCTGAAAACAATTATTGACTAACTGCTCATATCTCACTGAGTATTACAGTGGGTTGGTATTCGTTGCAATGCTGTCTTCAAGCTGTCCATACACGTGGCTTGAAAGGTATCCCATGAGCCTTTGCATCCTCATGCTGTGGGCAAATGCTGTGTTTTCTTTCTTTCTGTCTTACAAAGATGAAGTTACCACACCAGTGCCTGTGGCAGAAGAGCGATACTAAAATGTTTCTTTCTGCCATCGGTTACTACTACTGTCATTTCAGGAAGGCATGTTGGTGTCACCTTCTGCTCTCTCTTACTTCTGTTCTGTGGATCACGGTGCCACAATACTCCCCATAGTGGTTCATGTATGTTTTTCAGGACACGGTATGTGAAGCACTGGCATGTATCAGATGCTGAACTAGAAATATTCTTATAGTGTACTGGAGCGTGTGTGTGTGTAAAAAAACTTCTACAAGAATATCTGAATGAAAATTCCCAGGTGGAAAAGATTAAGATCTCACAGTGTTGCCTGCCCCTCACTTTGCCTGTGGCAAAGATCTGCCTTCAGGGATTAAGAGGAGGGTCTGAGCCAGAGAAAAAAGCAACAAAAAGTCTATGCAGAGAGTCTTGTTTCAAGATTTCTGTTAAGAGTAGGCATGCACTCTGCACCAATCCATACATGACTCTCCAGCTGTGTATTGCAGGAGGGAGGGTTTTGCAGTGAAAACTTGTAGTAGGGGACCAGAGACTTATCCAACAAAGGCCAGAAAGGAGACCCTTTACCCAGGTGGTTGCACACATTGTTCTTTTTCTAGAGGTGGAGGGCAGTAGCTACTAAAGATGAAGTGGGAGGCTAAGGAATAAGGAGAAGCCTGAATATGTCTTGAGAAACTTACTGAAGGTGTTTGGCCCACTTTTAGTTCTTTTAGTTTTCATTTCCTTAAATGTGAAGATCCTTTCAAGGCTTGCAGAGCACGACGTGGGTAGTTACTTCCTGGTGGTTGTTCCTGCCTAAATCTTCCAGCTGTAAACCAGGGGCCTCTGTCCTAGCACAGCTGGACTTGCAAGACAGCTTACTGCAGTACTCAAGGAGAACAAGGGAAGAGAATGTTAACAAGATAAAGGACATGTGAAAAGGAGAAGGTGGCAAAAGAAAGGGGAAGGGGTTGAAGAGGAAAAAAGATCTGAAAAGGAGAAAATAACAACTAGCCAGTAGCATGGCAAAAAGCAGAATGACAGAGAGAGGCACACAAGACTTGGGCTTGGAAACATGCCACTGAATGAATCTCATGATGCTTGAGAACTCTCTTAGCTTCCTTTTACACTGGGCAACCAAGGGAAGGCTTCCTTCTGGTGGAGTGTGATAAGCGGAGTCAGACAGGGTCAGAAGGTGATGGTTCATTCTGCTTTGCTCCCTCCTCCTTGCTGGGGAATTCTTGGAATGAAATTTCTTTGCCATATGAGAATTTTATCTACAATGGAAACTTTTTTTTTTTTATTCCAGCTATGTGTCAATGAGTGACATGTATCAAACAAGGGCATTTTGAAATGAAACAGGTCCCATAACAAACTGTAAGGGTACGTACATACCTGTTCTGTCTGTTCTCAAAGAGATGAGACATAGACTATGTCTGTATCATATGTTGCATATGTTACAAATGTGCAAGAATTTATAATCCTACTTCCAAATGATCTGAACTAATGTTCATACAGTTGCAATAGTAATGTGTTAATTGGAAACAAGGAACATGTTTACTGTTGCCTCATATTCTCAAAGAAAGTAAACTCACATTTCAACAACAAATAACATATAATAAATCAATGATTCTAAGGTAGAAACAAGCTGCCTTGGTCCACTTCAAGTCAAAATCATGCTGCTGTGTATTGAGAATGCTGATTCATTTGTCTTTGTGGCTACAGAAGTAATTTTGAAAGAATGAGAAGTCTACACAAGCATGAGATCTCTATACAAGAATTTCTTGGAAGAAATCATAGAATACTTTGGTTTGGAAGGGACCTTTAAAGGTCATCTAGTCCAGTCCCCCTGCAATGAGCAGGGACATCTTCTATGAGATCAGGTTGCTCAGAGCCCCATCCAGCCTGCCCTTGAATATTTCCAGGGATGCAGATGATCAGCCTGTTCCAGTGTTTCACCACGCTCAACATAAAAAATTCCTTCCTTATATTGAGTCTGAAAAGACACCGGGGTTCCTGCTAAAATTTGACATTTTCAAACAATGAAAAATGATTGTTAGAATGATGAACTAGTCTCTGTGTAAATATAATATATAATGAAAGTTCAATATACTAGAGTGCACTTATGTTCTTTCAGCTATGAAAGCTACAAGAAATTACTCCAAAATTTCTAAAATTTGTTTCCTGCCTTTGAAAATAATACTTGTCTGGAAGTCACATTTGGAGTAGATTTTAGAACCTATTCCAAGGTCAGTGGTGCTGGGGAAATACAATTGATCATACTTCTTAGTGGTAGAATATGGATATCAGAATACTGCTTCTCACATCAGTAGCTTTAGTCATCTTATTGCAATAAGCTTAATGGCACTGGTGTATCTTTCTTAAATTAGAAGGTAAGAATAAGCATGGAAAAATAGTTTGCTGTGTCTCTGGGATGTTATGATATCAGAATAATAAAGTTGAAGAATACTTAAATACCATTTAAATAAAAAAAAACCCCAATATTGTCTTTTATTAAAATGTATGCATTTAAGTATGTTAAGGGAGGAAGCCCTGTTTTGGTTTTACTGTTTTAGACTGGCATACATATTCAAGCCTATCAGTAATTTCATAAATTGTGACATTGAATGTAACTTCTATCTTCTAAATTTTGATATACTGTCAAATTGTCCTTATTTTTTATTTTAAGGAACTAAGTTTTTATCAACTAACAGAAAACAGCAGACACAATCATGGTTTTTGGCTAGATTTCTACAAGTCATTGAGATTGAAAAGAGATAACCTGTTTTCTTCTACTGAAGTAACCTAGTGTGAAATAATATTTTTTTAAAAAAAGTTTTTTCCTCACTGTGTCATGAAGAGCGACAGGGGGAGATGTGAATATATAAAAAAATAAATTAAAAAGTGAATAAATAACAAAGCATTGAGTACTATGCACTCTTGAAGACATTGTATAAAGCTGCTATATCAAGAAATAGGAAGCTTGACAAAAGTGCTAGAGATTAACTCTGTGAGCTCATCTAGAACAGTGTACAATTTTTATCACTAGAAAACCATATTAGCAGTCCACTTTTCATAAATTTACCTTTACTTTCCAACTAATTATACATATTATTTTGGCATCTTCATAAGAAGAGAAATGGAATATATGATACTTTAAAAACTTTACTATTGAGTAATTTTGCGCCAAAACTAAAATGCACAACCATTCTTCTTAAACTAAATTATACATGCTGTAATAATAGACACATTCAAATAGGTAAAATATTTATGATGATATTGAGAAGGACCTTGTGAACTTTCTGCCCTAGAAGACATTTAAATTATAGACTCAGTGGGAGGCAGCGGATGCATGCTTTTTGTTCTGAACAGCAAAACAAATTATGTGCAAAGTTTAAATTAAAATGAATACTGCTTGTTTTGGGGATGGGATGCTTAAATGTGAGTGAATGGAGGGAAAATAGTATGGAAGTAAAGAATAGGACACCTGTCCATTTTTAAGCTGTTTTGCACTTCACAGCAACCAGCTAATGTGATGGCAATCAGAAAAATGTGTTTTTTTCTGGAAAGTGTTACCGGTTACTGTGAAGAAAATAATACATTTAAGGTGTCTTGCCATTGGCTAAATACAACCCTTTCCTCACAACGCAATAGGTCAAACAGTATTCCTAACAGAATGTGTTACCTGCAACTTGACATAAAACTCCTCTATCATACATACAACTCTATCCTGGCTGAAACCAGGACAGCTGCTTTTATTAATTTTTTTCCTCTCTTCTTCAGATGAAATGCAGTGCTTTCACCCTGGGTAGTTGGCCTAAACTATCCCTACTGTCCTCTTAAGCCTTGGATAGCGATTCACCTTAAACTTTAGTGTTTCCTTTTTTAATAACCAAAGACTTTTAGATATTCGAAGGGGACTCTCTACTTTGAATCCTATATATAGATTTTACTTTGTGATTATATACATCTAACATTTGTTGACTACTTAATTTCTGTTTTTTAAAATTATCCAGACACCCTTACCTTCACCACTCAGCACTTCAGAAAGAATAAAAGTGTGGAACAGATTAGATTTTATTCTTACTTCCTCCTCTTATGTGCTAGCTGTCATGATTAACCCAGAGCTTTCATTACAGACTTTTGGAGTGTTTGATAGCACTCCAAGCTTTAAACACTTTAAATATGATCTGGATTCATTTTCCATTTAATTGTTTAATTTTAGGGAGCAAAAAGAAAAACAACTTTGTACCTCAAATTTTCAACTGGCATTATAACAATAAAATCTTAACACTTTTTATTGAGTACTTGTCAGAGTCTGCATGATATGTCAAAACAGTATTGAAAATATATTTGAAACAGTATTGGATTTGATTATATGGTATATCTTTATGCTTTTTTTCACTAATCAATTGATTTTGATGACCTGCTCAATAATTGTGTTAAAAATTCTTATTTTTACAAACATTAATATTGATTTTGGTCTTGAAATATTATTCTGCAAAGTGATATTTGCAGCACTCTTCTTGTTTGTAAGCTATAATTTAACAAAAAACTATAGAAAAACAATTAACTGGAAAGACTTGCTAAAATTTACCACATAAGAATCTTGGAATTGTTTTTGGCTGAGTTCACATATGTTTTTCATTGTGGAGTATCTTGTTTGTTTGATCCACTGACTTGGTGGCCTGAGTTAAAATGACAATAACTGTTTGCTTTATCTGCTTCTGTTAATTATTTCAAATGTTCAAAACTTTTTCTTGGCTTACAACTAGTGAAGACTAGGTAAGGCTCTTCCTAGCCAAGAGTATTCTCCTCTGATGAGGCATATGTCAGTTACCCTTGGATTAGATGACATGTTCGGGGCTCAGCTAAACTATGAGGGAAACAAGACTGTAAACCAAACACTATTCCTTATTCCTGTTTACTATCTTATTAGTATTTCAGTGCTGTTTGGTTTTTTTTTTTCTTAATAAATTCACCAGTTTATGAGGGTCTGGTTCAGACTTTGAATGTTAGAGTTGTGTTCCTGTTGAAGCTGTTTCTTGTGAGAAAACATATGTTTATGAGCAATACCATCAGCTGTTGGGTTCTTGTACTTACCAATATTATTTTTTTGGATATTGAAAGAAGAAATAGTGAACTGTATGTGGTTTCATGATTTGTTAATGACTTCTTTGAAAAACATTATTTGTTTTCCTTCTGTTGATATGTGTCATTAAAGGTACTAAAAAAAATCTTGGTTTTCCACTTATATAATCACTTTATACAACTTTATCATCTACAATTCTATTGCTGATGTCAAATGTAGCACATTTTGAGACCTGAACTTTTACTCAACAAGCTTTAATTATTTTTAGGTATGTGTTAGCTGTTCTACACTTGGTGGATTCTTTAAGCTTTAAAATAGGATAAATATAATGCACTATATAGTTATGTAATTATTTTTTGTATTATAATACCTCTTCAAATGATTCTGCATTGTTCAGAATGTTGTGATTCTTTTAAACAATTAAAAGCATATTTACATTACATATTCTAGTGCACATAGTAGAAAAAATTAGAACTTTTCAATTCCCACTGCCAAATTGTGTTTTCCAGTAGAGTGCTAATCTCTTTCTTTACAGTTTAGGTACTCTCTTGCATTTACTAGATATATCGTATTGCATTCAGTTTCCTGTGTTCATTGCTCCTTCTTTATTGAAAGAACCTTTTAAAACTTTAGCTGGGAACTCCTTCTTTAAAATCTGATACTGTTTTCCCTGTCAGGGTTTGTGACAAATTATTAGAGAAGAAAAAGGAAGGAGTGATTATATCCTAAGGCAAGCTCCATGACAACATTGTCAGCAAACCAAAATTTACTAAAGCTAAAGCACGGTTTAATTAGTACTAATTCAAAAGTATTTCTTATTTCTGCAAGAAAATTACTTGATTTGTTCAAGTCTAGGCTGCTTACTGTTTTGGGGGTTTTTTGTTTGTTTTTTTTTTTTTTTT
>NW_009259055.1:0-988 GCF_000687185.1 Egretta garzetta
AGCCTCCAGAGAAGCAAAAGCAGCAAACCTCCAAGTTTCTGAGCAGGAAACCTCCAGGTTTCTGAGGGTGTCAGGAGGCCCTGCTGAAGTCCATCGCTGAGAAGACCAGGAGCAGACAAGGTCCCTGTCCCTGGGGGCTGGTGAAGCAGGAATTTGGAGACACTTGGTACAGGAGGAAATTTCAATGTGGAGATGACTGTGAAAGCCCTTGATGTGCTTCACCAAGCAGGATGGCCAAGCCCGGACGCCCATCCCCTGAGGTGGGAGGTCTGTTCCCTGAGATGCTCCGGGCTCTTCTTGGCAGAATCGTGATGTGGGAGTGCCCTCTCCTTGCATGCCCCTGTGTCTCACAAACCCTTCCTATTCCCCTGCAGTGATGGGACCTAACCCCGGGAGATCTGTGCATCCTCCAGGTTAATGGCTGTTCCCTGATGGCTCTCCAGGTGTGGGAAGGGAAGAAGGGGAGAAGAGCCAGGTCAGCTCCTGGAACATGACTGAGCACAGACACCCCAGCAGTGGGCATTCCCCATCTGCCAGGCTGAGGCATGCACAGAAAAGGGAAATGTCTGTTATCATCCCTGGTTGAAACAGGAGGGGCTTGCCTTCCTCCCTTCTTCCCATGATAATCCTCTTCCTCAACCTCCACTCACAGACATAACCTGCTTGCAATTGCTGGTCTCACTCATGGTTTTAAGGATTTCCTAACACTATCAGCTATCCCCTTGTTTCTTACTAACATCTTTAATTCTCTCTCCCACACCTAGACATGCCCAATCACTGCTGCTCAGGGTCATGCACTCTTTAGAAGAGGCCTTGAGAATTTTTGGATCTTCCTGGTATATGTTATAACCTTCCTCACTGCATCCAAAGCTCATGGTGAGTTGTCTGGACCATGACAGGGCCTTTATGACCATATCTTACAGAATCATTTTCTATTTATGATCATTTGTGCAAGAAGACCTGGACAGGCTGGAGAGCTGGGCCTGTG
>NW_009259056.1:0-749 GCF_000687185.1 Egretta garzetta
ACCCGTTTTCTTCCTGAATATTCCCCAAAGCCCAGATTCCTGCCTGGCTCTTCCCTGCCAGCATTTGAAATTCAAAGTACGCTCTGCCTTGATTAGTGCTACAAATCATCCAGCTGGGGAGCAGCCGCGCGGCCACGTGGCTGAGGTGCGGGACCGGCACGGATGGCATCGCCTCCCCGGTCCTGGGCTCTGAATATTCACGGCAAACTGTTTGTACAGCCCTTTCCCTCCAAGGGTGGGAAAAGCGATGCAAAGAAATTTGCAAATGATTTCAGATGGGGTACAGCGCTGGCTCGCAGCTCCGCTGGTAATGAATGCAAAATAATCATAATAAATGCTAATTGCAGGAGGAGGGTTGCAGCCTGCCACAGGTTTTAAAAGACAGTCTGTAAAAATCCACGTTGGGAGCAGGACAAGCTTCGGCTCCTGCTGTGTGCATCCCTGTCCTCCCACCGTGGTGGCCCATGGCTCACGGCCAGCCCCGGGCCCCGTTTGCCGGCCGCTGTGGCACGGTGGCCGGAGCAGCTCCTGCTCCCCCTCGCCCCCTGCCACCGGCAAAGCAAACAAGTTGAATTTAACAGCCATTAGTCCTGGAAACATCAAAGGGCCCCTCTGCTGGAAAATGAAAATCCTCATTAACTAATAAAAAGCCCATCACTCACTCTGCCTTTAATATAATTAACAGCAGCCAAGACTTCAATTAAGGTTTTATCCAAACTTCAAAACGCCACCCTCTCTCTCCGTAATGG
>NW_009259056.1:980-1631 GCF_000687185.1 Egretta garzetta
GCCGTGCTGTCTCAGGGGTACTGTCACCATGCTGTCTCCTAGCCAGCATACCCAGTGCGTGGAGGTGGCCCCGAACCAGGAGATGGTCCTGATGTGGCACTGAGGGAGGGTGGCAGCGCTGGCGGAGCGCCCTGAGCCCGCCTCGGTGCCCACGAGAGGATGCTGTGGGCAGCAAACCCCTGCCACCCTGCCCGGCCCCGTGCCGCTGGCATGGCCATGGGGATGGTGTCCCCAGACGGGCGCTGCTTGGTGGGAAGGGGACCCCTCCAGCCCCGAACAGCCCGTCCTCGTGCCTACGAGCAGAAACGAGAGAGCCACGTTCATTTTAGAAAGGAAAATAGTGACTGCGTGGCTTAGTCCTTAAACACACAGAAATCACAACTTCCGTGGGCCTTTTTTTTTTCTCTTTTTATTGATCTGATAAAACATCAGCTGGGGTTCTGCCCTGTCTTCCTCCCAGTTCCCAGCCTGGCTTTCCCACGTGCCACCCTTTGCAGCCCCAAGGCTGTGAGACCTGGCTCCCCCCCCCCCCCCCCCCTCCGGCTTTGATTTGCAGCGCTCAGGACCCTGGGATGGTTTTAGGGCAGGAGCGGGGAACATCTCCCTGTTCCTCCGGGAGGCAATAGCCACAGCGCAGCTCCAGAGGTGGGG
>NW_009259056.1:1828-2630 GCF_000687185.1 Egretta garzetta
CGCGAGGCATGCGGGGATGCTGGGTGCCCTGGGCATGCGGGGATGCTGGGTACCCTGGGGATGCGGGGATGCTCGATGCCCTGGGGATGCAGGGATGCTTGATGCCCTGGGGATGCAGGGATGCTGGGTACCCTGGGGATGCAGGGATGCTGGGTGCCCTGGGGATGCAGGGAGATGCCTGAGCATGCCAGGGACACGCAGGGGTGCTGGGATGCTGTGCTGATGTGCAGGACAGCCCATCTCCCAGCCCAGATGGCCAGGAGCCCTTGCTCCCACATGACCCTCATGGGGACAGGGTGTGAGGTCCAGCCCCGCCGGGTGCAGCAGGTCAGCGCTGCCGTCCCAGGACCCGGCATGGACAAGGGAGAGTCCGGCCGGGCGCCTTGGGGGAGCAGACCCGTCAGGAGACGGACACACAGATGGCAGCTCTCTTGGAGAGACGGGGACCGTAATCCTCCCCATGGGTCCCATTATCATCTCTATCTGGTGAAAAAACTCTCATCCTGGATGTGTCTAATCCTAATCACTCCCTATCGCACAGGACCACTTCAGACGGGCCAGACGGACAGATGAGGCCTCCTCCTGCCCCGCATATCTGCACAGGCAGCCCCCGGCCGGGGGGGGGACACAGGCCACCCCTTTGCTCCTAATCCCTCTGCGAGGCCTTCATTTAAAAGGGGATTTGCTGTTTATTCCCTCCGCGGGCTTGCGTGATCATTACGGGGGTCAACATCTGATCTGGGAGAGCCTTGTTAAAAAATAATAACGGCATGTTAATTTGGTGGGGGGGCCCTGGGGGTGG
>NW_009259056.1:4242-4728 GCF_000687185.1 Egretta garzetta
CCAGCCCCACTGAACGACCTGCTCCTGAGTGGCAGGAGCAAGGGGCAAGCCCTGAGCCCAAGCACAGGGGATTAAGAGCCCCTAAGGGTCCCCCATGGCTTCACCCAGTCTAACCTAGAAGCAGGGGGGTGCCACCACCCTCCTCTCCCTCCCCGCAGGGCTGGGGCGAACCGGGCGCCTCTTCCCTCCCCACCTCTCCCCAAGCCCCGTGGCCCAGCTGAGCTGGGAGCCCGTGGCCGCTCAAATAAGAGGAGGAAGGCGTCAAATGCAGAAATGTGGCTGTGGGAAGCGGAGCCAGCAAGGACTTGCATGCCCCTGAGGAGGAGGATGTGCCTTCTTCCAACCCTGCCTCTGCCCAGACAGGGCTGAGCCAGGGGGCTGTGAGGGGCCCTTTCCTCCTACATCTTCCCCCAATCCCACTGCCCCTGCGCATGCATGGACAACCCTATCCCTATCTCCATCTCCATCCCCATCTCCATCTCCATC
>NW_009259057.1:0-434 GCF_000687185.1 Egretta garzetta
AGGTCCCTCCCAGAGCACCCAACCCATCATGGAAGTTTTGAAGGACCCTCCCAGAGCACCCAACGCATCATGGAGGTCTTGAAGGACCCTCCCAGAGCACCCAACCCATCATGGAGCCCCTGAAGGTCCCTCCCAGAGCACCCAACCCATCATGGAGCCCCTGAAGGTCCCTCCCAGAGCACTCAACCCATCATGGAGGTCTTGAAGGACCCTCCCAGAGCACCCAACCCATCATGGAGGTCTTGAAGGACCCTCCCGGAGCACCCAACCCATCATGGAGCCCCAGAAGGTCCCTCCCAGAGCACCCAACGCATCATGGAGGCCCAGAGCACCCAACGCATCATGGAGGTCTTGAAGGACCCTCCTGGAGCACCCAACCCATCATGGAGGTCTTGAAGGACCCTCCCAGAGCACCCAACCCATCATGGAGCCCC
>NW_009259057.1:1625-2690 GCF_000687185.1 Egretta garzetta
CCGTCCCCAGACGTGTCCCCCAGCGTCCCCTCCCCACTGTCCTGTGTCCCCACCCCCACCTCCCCCATCATCCCCTACAGCTCCCAGATGTCCCCGCTGTCCTCCCGGGTCCCCAAATGTCCCCTTTTTAGGCCTCTAAGATGTCCCTGCTGTCCCCAACATCCCTCACGTCCCTCATGTCCCCAACGTCCCCCATGTCCCTGCTGTCTCCAATGTCCCTCACGTCCCCGTCCCCCATGTCCCTCATGTCCCCAACGTCCCTCACCTCCCCCATGTCCCCAACGTCCCTCATGTCCCCAACGTCCCCCATGTCCCTGTTGTCCCCAATGTCCCTCACCTCCCCCATGTCCCCAACATCCCCCATGTCCCCAATGTCCCAAACAGTCCTCATGTCCCCCACATCCCCAACATCCCTCAAGTCCTCCATGTCCCTGCTGTCCCCAATGTCCCTCACATCCCCCATATCCCCAACATCCCTCAATGTCCTCAACGTCCCTCATGTCCCCAATGTCCCCCATGTCCCCAACATCCCCCATGTCCCTCACGTCCCACATATCCCCAACGTCCCTCAATGTCCCCAACATCCCCCATGTCCCCAATGTCCCTCAGGTCCCCCATGTCCTCAATGTCCCCAACGTCCCTCACATCCCCCATGTCCCCAACGTCCCTCACGTCCCCCATGTCCCTCACGTCCCCCATGTCCCTCACGTCCCTCAATGTCCCCAACGTCCCCCATGTCCCCAGTGTCCCTCACGTCCCCCATGTCCTCAATGTCCCTCACATCCCCCATATCCCCAACGTCCCCCATATCCCCAACGTCCCTCAATGTCCCCAACGTCCCCCATGTCCCCAGTGTCCCTCACGTCCCCCATGTCCTCAATGTCCCTCACATCCCCCATATCCCCAACGTCCCCCATATCCCCAACGTCCCTCAATGTCCCCAACGTCCCTCATGTCCCCCATGTCCTCAATGTCCCCCATGTCCTCAATGTCCCCCATGTCCCTCACATCCCCCATATCCCCAACGTCCCCCATATCCCCAACCCCCCCCAATCCCCCCCACCT
>NW_009259057.1:4278-5427 GCF_000687185.1 Egretta garzetta
TACCTTCTGCATGCTGAGGGTGATCTGTCCACCCTGGAATCCCCCGGAGCTGCCAGAGCCGTAGGAGCCTGAGGTCAGCTGGGGACACAGGGACGTTGGGGACACCGGGGACACCCCAGGACATGAGGGGGACCCCCAGGACATCGGGGACACCCCAGGGACATCGGGGACACCCTGGGGGCACCCTGAGGACACCCCAGGGATATCGGGGACACCTTGAGGACACCCTGGGGACATTAGGGACATCCCAGGGCCACCCTGGGGACACCCCAGGACATCAGGGGCATCCTGGGGACATTGGGGACACCCCTGGGGACATCGGGGACACCCCAGGGGGACCCTGGGGACACCCCAGGACATCAGGGGCACCCTAGGGACATCGGGGGCACCCCCGGGACCTGGGGACACCCCAGGACATCAGGGGCATCCTGGGGACATTGGGGACACCCCTGGGGACATCGGGGACACCCCAGGGGCACCCCGGGGACACCCCAGGACATCAGGGGCACCCTAGGGACATCAGGGACACCCCAGGGGCACCTCCTGGTGTGGGTGGGAGCCCCTCAGGGAGCGCTGAGGCCCCCTCAGAACTGCCAGCAGGTTGGTGGCCATGGGGGACGTGGTGGCCACCGTTGGGGCCGTGGAGGCCACCACTGGGGACATGGAGGCCACCACTGGGGATGTGGTGGCCATCGTTTGGGCCATGGAGGCCACCATTGGGGCTATGGAGGCCACGGGGGACATGGTGGCCACCACTGGGGATGTGGTGGCCACCGTTGGGGCCATGGGGGACATGGTGGTCACTATCGGGGCCGTGGTGGTCATCGTTGGGGCCGTGGTCGCCATGGGGGACATGGAGGCCACCACTGGGGACACGGTGGCCATGGGAAACATGGTGGTCACCGTTGGGGCAGTGGTGGCCATGGGGGACACGGTGGTCACCATTGGGGCAGTGGTGGCCATGGGGGCCATGGTGGTCACCGTTGGGGCATGGTGGTCATCGTTGGGGCCGTGGTCACCATGGGGGACATGGAGGCCACCACTGGGGCTGTGGAGCACATGGGGGACATGGTGGTCAGTGTTGGGGCCGTGGTGGCCCTGGGGGCCGTGGTGGCCACCGGTGGGGCCAGGGGGGGTCACCTGCTCGAG
>NW_009259057.1:15341-15638 GCF_000687185.1 Egretta garzetta
GAACATCCCTGTGGTCCCACCTTGGAGCCACATCTCAAGGGCTTCATGGGGGCAGGGGGGACCCCAGAGTTTGGGGGGCACCCAGGGGTCTGGGAGGACCCTGGGGTGCAGGCACCAACACCCTTGGACCTCCCCATGGGGACCCATGTGTCCAAGAACATCCCTGTGGTCCCACCTTGGAGCCACATCTCAAGGGCTTCATGGCGACAGGGAGAATCTTGAGGTCCAGAAGGGACCTGGGGGGACCCAGGTGGCCAAGGGGGACCCAGGGGCCCAGGCACTGACACCCATGGACCC
>NW_009259058.1:0-402 GCF_000687185.1 Egretta garzetta
GTGCAGCACCTGAAAGGCTGGACCAATGGGAGCGCAGTGCCAGAAGGGCTGGGCCAATGGGAGGGCAGCGCCTGAAGAGCCAGGCCAATGGGAGCACAGTGCCCAAAGCACTGGACCAATGAGAGCACGGTGCCTGAAGGGCTGGGCCAATGAAAATACGGCCAATGGGAGGGCGGTGCCTGAAGGGCCGGACCAATGAGAGCACAGCACCTGAAGGGCCGGACCAATGGGAGCGCGGTGCCTGAAGGGCTGGGCCAATGGGAGTGCAGCCAATGGGAGGGCGGCGCCCGAAGGGCCGGGCCAATGAGAGCTCAGTCCTTCGCCGGCTCGGCCAATCCCGGCGGGGCTTTGCCCACGGGGACCCCTTGGGTGCCAAAATTCGCCGAAATGGCCCCAAAATGC
>NW_009259058.1:4160-4556 GCF_000687185.1 Egretta garzetta
AACAATTTAGGGGAAAAGAAGATAAATTTGGGGGAAACACCCTGATTTTGGGGGGAAAAAAACCCCGATTTTGGGGGAAAAAAACCCCAATTTTAGGGGAAAAACGCTCAATTTGGGGGAAAGACCCTGATTTTGGGGGGAAAAAAACCAATTTTGGGGGAAAAAAAACCCAATTTTAGGGGAAAAAACCCCAATTTTGGGGGGAGAACCCCAATTTGGGGGGAAACAAACCCATTTGGGGGGAAAAAAAAAACAATTTTAGGGGAAAAAAAGATAAATTTGGGGGAAACACCCTGATTTTGGGGGGAAAAACCCAATTTTGGGGATGACCCCCATTTGGGGGGAACCCAATTTGGGGGGGAACACGATTTGGGGGAAAAAAAAGATAAATTTGGG
>NW_009259058.1:4678-7489 GCF_000687185.1 Egretta garzetta
GGGGGAACACGATTTGGGGGGAAAAAAACCCCAATTTTAGGGGAAAAACCCCCAATTTTGGGGGGAGAACCCCAATTTGGGGGGAAACAAACCCCAATTAATTTTGGGGGAAAAAAAACCCAATTTTAGGGGAAAAAACCCCAATTTTGGGGGGAGAACCCCAATTTGGGGGGAAACAAACCCCAATTATTTGGGGAGAACCCAAATTTTGGGGGGAAAAAACCCCAATTTGGGGTAACCCAAATTTTGGGGTGAAAACCCCCAGTTTTGGGTGTGGGCTTTGGCTGCCTGACCCCACTGCCCTCCAGAACTGGTGATTTTTGGAGGTTCTCGCAACTTTTGTCCAAACCCCCCCATTTTTAGCTGCAAGGGGAGGGATTCTGGGGAGGGATCGGGTGGTTTGGAGGGAGCCAGGGGGTGAAAATGGGGTGAAACGGGGGCGGTTTGGGTGCGAGCCGCGCCCAGGGGGGCCGGATTCACGCTGAGAGGGGGAAATTTAGCAAAATTGAGACATTTTGCCATTAAACAACAGCGTCGAGCGGCTGCCATGGGTTTGGGGTGGAAAAAACCCTTTTCTTGCTCCTCTGGAGGGGGAAAAGGGGGGGTTTTGGGGCCACTTCTGGGGGTTTTCAGCTTGGGCATGTGAGAGAAGTGAGGAAAATGAGGTATTTTTTTGGTCTAAAATGCCCCAAAATGGTGATTCCCGCCGCACCCACTGGAAATGGCATCTCCACCAGCGTCTGCGTTAGGAAAATGGTTAAAAATCCCTTTTTTGCCCCAATTTTACCTCAGGAAATGGAGTTTTTACCTCAGGAAACGGAGTTTTTACCTCAGGAAATGAAGTTTTTACCTCGAAATGGAGTTTTTACCTCAAGAGATGGAGTTTTTACCTGAGGAAATGGAGTTTTTACTTCAGGAAATGAAGTTTTTACCTCGAAATGAAGTTTTAACCTCAAGAGATAGAGTTTTTACCTCAGGAAATGGAGTTTTTACCTCAAGAGACGGAGTTTTTACCTCAGGAAATGGAGTTTTTACCTCAGGAAATGGAGTTTTTACCTCAGGAAATGGAGTTTTTCCCTCAGGAAGGGGTCGAGGTTCGCCTCAAGGATGGGGGAGCGGGGGGGGGCCACGCGCCGCTTGCCCCCTCTGGCCCCGGGTTTGCCCCCTCTGGGCCCCGGGTTTGCCCCCTCTGGGCCCCGGGTTCAGCCCGGTTTTGCCCCGTTTCAGCCCAATTTTGCCCCCTCTGGGCCCCAGTTTTGCCCCATTTCGGCCCCGTTTCGTGCCATTTTGCCCCATTTTGGCCCTGTTTTGCCCACTTCAGCCTTGTTTCAGCCCATTCCAGCCCGGCTTTTGCCCACTTTGCCCCCGTTTCAGCCCTGTTTAGCCCCCTTTTAGCCTAGTTTTGCCCACTCAGCTGAGTTTTAGCCCAGTTTTAGCCCATTTCGCCTCTGATTCAGCCCATTTCGCCTCTGATTTAGCCCAGTTCGGCCGTGGTTTGGCCCAGTTTGGCCCTGGTTTTGCCCCCTTTTACCCTGGTTGGCACCTTAGCCCATTTCGCCTCTGATTTAGCCCATTTTGGCCGTGGTTTGGCCCTGGTTTTGCCCCCTTTTACCCTGGTTGGCACCATTTTGACCCTGGTCCGTGCTACATTTCCCCTGGTTGGCCCTGGGTTTGCCCATTTTCGGTCCCGTTTTTGCCCGTTTTGCACCCAATTGCCTCACTTTGGCACCGATTGGGCCCTGGTTGGTGCTGGTTTGCCTTATTTCCACCCTGGTTTTGCCCATTTCAGCCCCATTTTTGCCCGTTTCGGGCCTGATTGGGCCGTTTTAGCCCTGTTTAGTGCCATTTTGCCCCTGGTTTTGCCCATTTGGGGTCTGTTTGGCCCATTTTGATCTCTTTTTTGCCCTTTTAAGCACCATTTTGACCCTGGTTTGTGCTATTTTGCCCCATTTCACCCCATTTCTGCTCATTTTAGCCCAATTTTGGGCCTGTTGGCACCATTTTGACCCTGGTTCATGCTTTTTTGCCCCTTTTCAGCCCTCGTTTTGCCCGCTTTGGCCCATTTTGACCCCATTCTGGCCCTGTTAAGCACCATTTTGGCCCTGGTTCGTGCTATTTCACCCCATTTTGGCCCCATTTTGGGCCTGATTGGCCCATTTTAGCCCCGTTCAGTGCCGTTTCGCCCCTGGTTTTGCCCATTTTGATCTCATTTTGCCCCTGGTTTTGCCCATTTCGGGCCTGTTTGGCCCATTTTGATCTCGTTTTCACCCTGTTTAACACCATTTTGGCCCTGGTTCGTGCTACTTCGCCCCATTTCACCCCATTTTGGCCCCATTTTAGGCCTGTTTAGCACCATTTTGACCCTAGTTAGGGCAATTTGCCCCTTTTCAGCCCCATTTTTGCCCATTTCGGTCCAGTTTTTGCCCATTTGGGGCCTGCTTGGCCCATTTTAGCCCTGTTTAGTGCCATTTCGTCCCTGGATTTGCCCATTTTGGCCCCATTTTTGCCCATTTTGGGCCTGATTGAACCACTTGGACCCCATTCTGGTCCTGTTTAGCACCATTTTGGCCCTGGTTCGTGCTATTTTGGCCTCAGTTTGGGCCCTTTTGGCCCTGGTTCGTGCAGTTTTGCCCCGTTTCACCCCCTTTAGCCCCATTTTGGCCCGGTTTTGCCCCGTTTCACCCCGGTTTGGGGCTCTTGCCATCCCACAGCCCCCTTTTTAAGCCAAAAAAGGTGGGGTTTGGAGCCGCTGAGCCCGGACGTGCCCCGCGTCCCCAACGACTTTGCGGGGGTCCAGCGGGGGGGGGGCGC
>NW_009259058.1:8295-8680 GCF_000687185.1 Egretta garzetta
TCCCCCCCTGGGGGGGCCCAATGTCACCCGGGGGGAGCCCAATTCTGCTTTGGGGTCCCCATTCCCCTGCCGGGTGACCCCATTCCCCCCCTGGGGGGGCCCAATGTCACTCGGGGGGGCACAATTCTGGTTTGGGGTCCCCCATCCCCCCCGGGTGTCCCCAGTCCCCACCTGGGGGGGCCCAATGTCACCCGGGGGGGGGCCCAATTCTGCTTTGGGGTCCCAATCCCCCCCATGGGGGGGCCCAATTCTGCTTTGGGGTCCCAGTCCCCCCCTGGGGAGGGCCAATGTCACCTGGGGGGGGCCCAATTCTGCTTTGGGGTCCCAATCCCCCCCCTGGGGGGGCCCAATTCTGCTTTGGGGTCCTAATCCCCCCCCCCCCGCC
>NW_009259058.1:10449-10732 GCF_000687185.1 Egretta garzetta
CGAGCACCCTGGTGTCCCCAAACCCTGCCCCCCCCAAGCACCCTGGTGTCCCCAAACCCCCCGGGGGTGTGTGTGACCCTGCACCCTCCGGTGTCACCGTCCCCATGTCCTCGTGTGCCGATGTCCCCTCACCCTCATGGCCGGGTGTCCCCTCACCCTCACACCAGTGTCCCCGTGTCCCCCTGTCTGGGTGTCCCCACGTCCTCGTGTGCTTGGTGACACCTGCACCCTCATGGCCGGGTGTCCCTCGCCCTCGTGTCATTGTCCCCTCACCCCCATGTCC
>NW_009259059.1:0-238 GCF_000687185.1 Egretta garzetta
GGGGACACTGATAATGTGGGGGACACAGGGGCATGGTGGGCAGTGGGGACATGGGGGACACCTTGTGCTGTGGGGACAGGGTGGCACTGGCTCTATGGGGACACCAGGGCCATGGGGGATGTGGGGGGTCCCTGGGGATATGGGGGACACTGGGGGCATGGAGGTACGGGGGACACTGAGGGGCAGGGAGCGTGGGGTGCCCCACTGGCACAGGGGCACGGAGGGTACTGGGGCTCAC
>NW_009259059.1:7645-9105 GCF_000687185.1 Egretta garzetta
GCATCGGTGCTGGGGGGGCCTCGGGCACGTTGGTGCTGGGCACAAGAGTGGTGGTGCTGGGGGGGCCTCAGGCACGTCAGTGTTGGGGCACAAGGGCATCGTACATCGGTGCCAGGGGGCTCTTGCACGTCGGTGCCAGGGCACGAGGGCATCGTACGTCGGTGCTGGGCACGTGAGGGCTCTTGCACGTCGGTGCCAGGGCACGAGGGCATCATGAATCAGTGCCCGGGGCTCTTGCACGCCGGTGCCAGGGCATGAGGGCATCATGCGTTGGTGCCAGGGGGCTCTTGCACATCGGTGCTGGGGCACAAGGGCATCATGAATCGGTGCTGGGGGCTCTTGCACGTTGGTGCTGGGGCACGAGGGCATCGTATGTTGGTGCCAGGGGGCTCTTGCACGTTGGTGCTGGGCACGTGAAGGCATCGTACATTGGTGCCAGGGGGCTCTTGCACGTTGGTGCCAGGGGCACGGGGGCATCATGCGTCAGTGCCAGGGGGCCCTTGCACATTGGTGCCAAGGGCACAAGGCATCATGCGTCGGTGCCAGGGGGCTCTTGCACATTGGTGCTGGGCACGAGGGCATCATGCATCAGTGCCGGGGGGCTCTTGCACATCGGTGCTGGGCACGAGGGCATCATGCATCAGTGCCGGGGGGCTCTTGCACGTCGGTGCCGGGTCACGAGGGCATCGTACGTCAGTGCCAGAGGGCTCTTGCACGTCGGTGCTGGGGCACGAGGGCATCGTACGTCAGTGCTAGGGGGCTCTTGCACATTGGTGCCATGGTCACAAGGGCATCATGCGTCGGTGCCAGGGGTGTGAGGGCATCACGTGTTGGTGCCAGGGGGCTCTTGCACGTTGGTGCTGAGGATGTGAGGGCTCTTGCACGTTGGTGCCGGGGCACGAGGGCATCATGAATCAGTGCCAGGGGGCTCTTGCACATCGGTGCTGAGGATGTGAGGGCTCTTGCACATCGGTGTCAGGGGACTCTTGCACGTTGGTGCTGAGGATGTGAGGGCTCTTGCACGTCGGTGCCGGGGCACGAGGGCATCATGAATCAGTGCCAGGGGGCTCTTGCACGTCGGTGCCGGGGCACGAGGGCATCATGAATCAGTGCCAGGGGGCTCTTGCACGTTGGTGCTGGGCACGTGAAGGCATCGTACATTGGTGCCAGGGGGCTCTTGCATGTTGGTGCCAGGGGCACGGGGGCATCATGCGTCAGTGCCAGGGGGCCCTTGCACATTGGTGCCAAGGGCACAAGGCATCATGCGTCGGTGCCAGGGGGCTCTTGCACATTGGTGCTGGGCACAAGGGCATCATGCATCAGTGCCGGGGGGCTCTTGCACATCGGTGCTGGGCACGAGGGCATCATGCATCAGTGCCGGGGGGCTCTTGCACATCGGTGCTGGGCACGAGGGCATCATGCATCAGTGCCGGGGGGCTCTTGCACGTCGGTGCCGGGTC
>NW_009259059.1:9416-10233 GCF_000687185.1 Egretta garzetta
GAGGGGGACAGCAGCGGGTCTTGGGGGTGGCGGAGGGATGGCAATGTCCCCATCAGCTGGGGGCATCCCGGGGGCGATGGGCCCTTGTCTATAAGGGCAGGTCCCCAGGGATGTTTGGGGACAGTGGTGTCCCCCAGGCCATGGGGACATTGGAAGGGGACAGGTCGATGCCTATGGGAGCAGATGGGGACAGTGGTGTCCTCAGGACCAGGGGCACACTGGAAGGGGAGGATGATGATGATGATGTCCTCAGAGCTGGGACATTAGAGGGGGACAGACCGATGCCTGTGGACCCTGCTTCCAGGGAGCTAGGCCCATAAGATGGGGATAGTGGTGTCCCCAGGACCCAGAGGCACTGGAGGGGGACAGTGTCCCCAGGACCTGGCTGTTTTGGAGGGGACAGATGGATGCTTATGGGTGCACGTCCTGGGGATGCTGGATGGGGACAAGAGTTGTCCCCAAGACCAAGGGACAGTGGGAGCTGCGGATGTCGGAGGGGAAGATGGTAGAGGGACACTCGCAGGGCACAACGTTGTCCCCAGGAGCAGGGGACATCGGGGGGGACAGGTGGAGACCTGGGGATGCTGGAGGGGGATGACAATGCTGTCCCCAGGAGCCAGGGACGTGGGAGGGGGACACAAGGATCCTAGAGGAGGAGGAGGAGGATGATGCCATCCCCAGGAGCAGGGGACATCGAGGGGGACAGATGGAGACCTGGGGATGCTGGGGGGACACAATGCTGTCCCCATGAGCAGGGGACATTGTGGGGGGACAGATGGACACCCAGGGATCCTGGAGCAGGGGAAAGCAGGGGGGT
>NW_009259059.1:10861-12413 GCF_000687185.1 Egretta garzetta
AGCCGAGCGCCCAGGGCCCCTTCCCCAGCTGCTGCTTCGCCCCCGGGGTCCCCTCGGGGCCACCTAACCCATCCTATACGTCTTCGTTTGTGTTCACCCACCCAGAGGGAGCCACCTGCGGAGCCTCGCATCAGCGGAGCAGCAGCAGCGACCAGTCCTCGGACTCCTTGAATTCTCCCTCGCTCCTCGCGTTGTGAACGGGGTCCCCCTCCCAAAACCGGGCACCTCCTCCCTCCCCGGGTGGTGGTTTTTTTCGTGGTTTTTGGCTTCCCCCCCCTCCCCTTTTTTGGTTTTTTTTTTTTTCTTCTTTTTGATCAGTTGGCCCAGGGGTTGGGGTGTTGGTGAGGTTGAAGGGCAGCTTCGGTGCCTGGACGTGGGCTGTCAGTGATGGGGCCAGCGTGTTGGAGGTGCCCATGATGTGTCTCCATCTTTCCTGCGGCGTCCTGGCTGCTTTAGAGGTGTCTGTCCCCAGTCCCCATCATCTCATGGGGGTTCATGCAGCATCTCCCCATCCCTTTGGAGATGTTCCTGCCCAATTTCCACCACCTGGGGAACGTGCCTGTGGTGTCTCCACCACCTTGGAGGTATCTGTCCCCAGTCCCCATCATCTCATGGGGGTTCATGCAGTGTCTCCATCCCTTTGGAGATGTTCCTGCCCAATTTCCACCACCTGGGGAACGTGCCTGTGGTGTCTCCACCACCTTGGAGGTATCTGTCCCCAGTCCCCATCATCTCATGGGGGTTCATGCAGCATCTCCATCCCTTTGGAGATGTTCCTGCCCAATTTCCGCCACCCGGGGAAGGTTTCTGTGGTGTCTCAATCACCTCAGAGGTGTCTATCCCTGATTCCCATCATCCCATGGGGGTTTATGCGGCATCTCCATTGCTTTGGAGATGTTCCTGCTCAGCTTCCATCCACCTGGGAAGGTCCCTTTGTCATCTCCATTGCCTTAGAGGTGCCCGTCCCTGATCCCCATCATCTCATGGGGGTTCATGCAGCATCTCCATCCCTTTGGAGATGTTCCTGCCCAATTTCCACCACCCGGGGAACGTGCCTGTGGTGTCTCCACCACCTTGGAGGTCTCCATCCCCAGTCCCCATCATCTCATGGGGGTTCATGCAGCGTCTCCATCCTTTTGGAGATGTCTGTGCCTGACCTCGATTGCCCTGGGAAGGTCCCTGTGGCACCTATGACACTTTGGAGGTGTCTGTGCCTGATCTCTCTTGTCCTGGGGGGAGGTGTCCCTGTGCCATCTCCATTGCTTTGGAGATGTCAGTGCTGTATCTCCTTCACCCCAGGAAGGTCCCTGTGTCATTTCTGTTACACTGGAGATGTCTGTGTCATCTCCATCATCCTGGGGGGGTTGTCCATGTGGCATCTCCTTCACCCTAGAGGTGCCTGTGCTGCAGCCGCACCGTCCCCTGGGGTCCTTGCAGTGTCCCCATCACCCTGGAGATGTCTCTGCTGTGTCCCCGTTGCCCCGGGGTGGGGGTGTCTTTGCAGCATCTCCCTCACCCTGGAGGTGCTCCTGCCAAATCTCCATCACCTGGG
>NW_009259059.1:12533-12891 GCF_000687185.1 Egretta garzetta
CCCTGGCCCCCACAATGTTGGGTGGGCTCCCACCCTGCTTGTCCCCCACCCAACTGTGAACGGCTCTGCCCCGTCCACCCCTCCCTGCACGGGTCCCGCCGGTGGCTCTGGCGTCCCCAACCCCGTGCTGTCCCCTCTCTCGTGACCAAGCTTCGCCAGCGTTGGCTCTGTCCTCTCTCTCTCTCTATTATATATATATTTTTGTTGCGTGGGGCCGCCAGCCCTCGGGAGATGTTTAATTTTTTATTATTATTATTATTATTATTATTGCCTGTGCTGTATTTGTGACTGTTCTGGGGCTGGCTCGTCCCCCGCGTCCGCGCTCGCCTCATCCCAACGTGTCCAATAAAGCAGCTTC
>NW_009259059.1:13275-14605 GCF_000687185.1 Egretta garzetta
CCCGAGGGGCCGGGGGCGCCCCTGGGTGCGGGGTCCCCAAGAGCCAGGAGTGGCAGGGATGGGGAGCCCCTGGGTGCGGGGTCTCCAGGGGACCAGGAGCCCCTGGGTGTGGGGTCTCTAAGGGCCAGGAGCTGCAGGGATGGGGAGCCCCTGGGTGCGGGGTCCCTGGGAGCCACAGGGCATGGGGAGCTCCTGGGTGTGGGGTCCCTGGGCATGGGGAGCCTCTGGGTATGGGGTCCCCGGGTGACCAGGAGCCCCTGGGTGTGGGGTCCCTAAGGGCCAGGACCCACAAGGCATGTGGAGTCCCTGGGTGTGGGGTCCCTGGGTGACTGGGAGCCTCTGGGTGTGGGGTCCCTGGGAGCCACAGGGCATGGGGAGCCCCTGGGTGTGGGGTCCCCGGGGATGGGGACCCTCTGGGTGCAGGGTCCCTGGGAGCCCCTGGGTGTGGGGGTCCCTGGGACCCACAGGGCATGGGGAGTCCCTGGGTGTGGGGTCCCTGGGAGCCACAGGGCATGGGGAGCCCCTGGGTGTGGGGGTCCCTGGGACCCACAGGGCATGGGGAGTCCCTGGGTGTGGGGTCCCTGGGAGCCACAGGGCATGGGGAGCCCCTGGGTGTGGGGGTCCCTGGGACCCACAGGGCATGGGGAGTCCCTGGGTGTGGGGTCCCTGGGAGCCACAGGGCATGGGGAGCCCCTGGGTGTGGGGGTCCCTGGGACCCACAGGGCATGGGGAGTCCCTGGGTGTGGGGTCCCTGGGAGCCACAGGGCATGGGGAGCCCCTGGGTGTGGGGGTCCCTGGGACCCACAGGGCATGGGGAGTCCCTGGGTGTGGGGTCCCTGGGAGCCACAGGGCATGGGGAGCCCCTGGGTGTGGGGGTCCCTGGGACCCACAGGGCATGGGGAGTCCCTGGGTGTGGGGTCCCTGGGAGCCACAGGGCATGGGGAGCCCCTGGGTGTGGGGTCCCCGGGGGACCAGGAGCCTCTGGGTATGGGGTCCCCGGGTGACCCGGAGCCCCCGGGTGTGGGGTCCCCAAGGGCCAGGAGCTGCAGGGATGGGGAGCCCCTGGGTGTGGGGGTCCCTGGGACCCACAGGGCATGGGGAGCCCTTGGGCGTGGGGTCCCCAGGGATAGGGAGCCCCTGGGTGGGGGCTCCTTGGGGACAGGCAGCCGGGAGGTGGGGTGGGGTGGTGGCTCCCCATTGGTCCCCCCACTTGCCAATCAACTGTAAAGCCAGCCCCTCAGGACCACGCCTTCCAAAGCCACGCCTCTGGCCCCTGCAGCCCCGCGGGCGGCCGCCAGGGGGAGCCAGCACCGGGGGCGGTCCTTGTCCC
>NW_009259059.1:15289-15781 GCF_000687185.1 Egretta garzetta
GCCGGGGGGGGGGTGGTTTCCTTCCTCCCCCCAAGGCCTTGACGTCAGGCACCCGGTGATTCACACCGGGGCTGGCACACAGGACACGCCAGGACACGCCAGGACACGCCGGGCACACCCTGGGGTGGGGGTCCCCGTGTCCCCCCTGTCCCCCCCTCCGTGCCTGCAGATGCGCTTGGGGACCATGGGGACAATGTGGGTCCGTATCCCCACGTGTGTCCCCCCGTGGTCCCATCCCTGTCCCCACATGGGGGGATCCACCCCCGTGTGTCCCTGAGTGGTCCCGTCCCTGTCCCCGTGTACCCCTGCACGGTCCCCTTGTCTGTGCGTGGTGACATCCTTGTCCCCATTTACCTGGGCACGGTGACATCCCTGTCCCCGGGTGTCCCTGCACGGTCCCATCCCTGTCCCCATGCTTCCAGACACGGTGACATCCTTCTCCCCCATGTGCCCGGCCATGGTCCCATCCCTGTCCCCCACGTACCTGGGCAC
>NW_009259060.1:0-880 GCF_000687185.1 Egretta garzetta
AAATCCTCAATTACACCCAAAATAGCGTCACGCTGAGAAGAAGTGGGATGGCTGGGGGAAAAGGAGTTGTTACGGTGTGAAAAGCAAACCTTACGCCACCAAGATCCTCCTGCGGTTTCGGTGAGGTTTCAGCCGAGTGACAGCCACCCTGCAGGAGGTGGGGAAAGGGGTTGAGAACCAGAACGCAGACAAGTCCATGGGACCTGATGAGACGCGTCCCAGAGTCCTGAGGGAATGGGCTGATGATGTTGCCCAGCTGCTCTCCATGACGTTTGGCAAGTCCCGGCAGTCAGGTGAAGGCCCTGGGGGCTGGAAGAAGGGAACCATCGCGCCCGTCTTCAAAAAGGGTCGAAAGGAAGCCCCTGGGCACCCCCGACCTGTTGAGGAATTTCTTGAACAACAAGGCCATAAAATATTATGGGAATATGTGGACAATCCAGGGTTTGAAAGCAGTGTGTCCTTGGGGCCCTGAAAGGAGGAGGTTGCACCTGTTGCAAACAAGAATGAAGGAATTTGATAAGACTAATTAGGATGTGCTCTAATCGCAAGGCTTGCATGAGGGAGCTGTGTGCTTTGTTTTATATATCCAATCGCTAGTTGAGAATAAGCGCGTGGACAGTAAAGCTTAAACCAATGAAAAGTGTTACAGGTGCCGTCACTGTCTGAGGAGAAGCGCGTGGACAGTGTGTCAAGACCAATGAAATTATTGCTTGTGCCGCGTGAACCCTGCTTGTACTATAAGTATACCCGTACTTGGGAATAAAAGATGAAGCATTCACTATACTCCTATGGAGACCATGTCTGCTTTCCAGAGTTCCCCTCTTCCCTGGTAGTCCTATCGATCTGGTCACCCTGTTCAACACACATTTGTGCTGGGACG
>NW_009259060.1:6947-7480 GCF_000687185.1 Egretta garzetta
CGTATTGTAACTAGAACAAAGGAACTTGATAAGACTAACCAAGATGTGCTCTAATCGCAAAGCTTGCAGACTAACCAGGTTGTACTCTAATCGCAAGGCTTGCGTATGACAGCGCGTGTTTGTGTGTTAGACCCATCAGCATGTATCTAGAGGCGCATGGACAATGTTGTTAAACCAATGAAAGCGTTGTATATGTCGCGTGGACCCCATCCCTCAGCATAAGTATGTCTGTAACTCTGAATAAAGAAGGAAGCACTCACCCTACTCCTATGGAGACGGTGTCTGCACTCTGGGCTCCCCTAAGCAAGTTCTAAGCAACACATTTTTCTGTAAAACCAGGGTAATTTGGGCAAGGGGGATGACCATGATCACCAGCCATCGCCAGTAAAAACCCTGGGAGGACCTGGAAGGAGCGTGGGGTGAGCACGGAAGAGGTTGCCCAGCCACGGCGATAATGGTGCCGTTAGCTTTTATTTTTATTGTTCTTATTTGTTATTAGCGCAGCTTTGGGGCTGGCTCAAAGGGGGGGGCGG
>NW_009259060.1:9306-14769 GCF_000687185.1 Egretta garzetta
GGTTTAAGCTCGCTCACTCTCTCTCTTCCCACCGCAGGTACAGCTCCCATGGCTGCGTCTGGAGCCCAGGTCGGTGCCTCCCACCCCAAATCCACGTTGGTGTCGATTATTTTGGGTCCAAAAGGGGGTTGTGGTGAAGAGAGGAGATTCCCGTTGCCCTGAGCGCTTGGGTGCTGGGGATGCACCCGGAGACGCTCACCCCCCACCCCCGAGCAGGAGGCGAATCGCTCCCTGGCTGTGGCTGCCTTGGGGTTGTTGGCGTCCCCAGCTCTTCTTTTTTTTTGCGGGGGGGGGGGCAGAGCTATTTGAGGTTTTGGGGGTTGCTCTTAATAAGGTGGAAACATCAGAGCCTGCATGAGATGGTGAGGAAGGTGGAGGGAGACCCTTGTAGATGTCCCCTGGTCTTACGCGATGGAGAGCGACTGAAAACCCAAAGTTTGGAGCCAGTTTTCACCCATTTCTCCCTTTTTTTTTTGTGTCCTCACCAGGCGAGCCAGAGCCCAGCCTTCTCCACGCCGATGCCCTGCAGCGCCTCGTTGTCCTGTCCCATGGTCATGGCCAAGAGTGCGGTTTTGTCCCCGACGTGAAGCCCCCGGCCCCAGGCAGTGCCTCCCAGCTGGTGTGGGAGTGCATGGCCGGGCACAGCTTCTCCTGGGGTGTCCCCGGGGCAGCGGGGGACTGTACCCCCACGACCGGTCACCATGGAGAGGAACATCAGGAGGATTTGGGGTGTAGCTCTCCACCGGCCACCGCCCGCCGGCGCTCGCTCCGACGAGCAGGGCTGGCTGCCAAGTCCAGCTCCAGGAAGGGTGAAGCTGAACCAGAGGGAGCAACTCGGTCGCCCATGGGTGATGGGGACCAGAGGGAAGAGCCAGGAGCTGGTAGTGATGATGGTGATGGTGGCAACGCAGGTAGGTTCTCCACCCTCATTTCCCCATTGGCTTCTTGAATCCCCATCTCCAGCCCTTCTCTCAGTCCCAAGGGCACATCGACAACCTTCCCACTGGGATCAGGTGTTGCCCCAACCCTGTTGCCTCCCTCTTCCTCCAGAGATAAAACAAATCTCTGTGCCTTTGCTGGAGAAACAGGTAGAGGAGTCTCTTACCAGGCTTGTTCCTACCACAAAACGAGCCCGTATCTCCTCCCTCCTTTCCTTCCCCTGCAAAAGCAGAGCTGGGGGATCTCAGGTTCAGGTGTTGAGCAGAAGATCTCACGCAGATGCAGCTCTTGGCAGTTGCCAAGAGCCGCAGCTCTCGTCCTTTCTCCAGACTGAAAACCGGGGTGGAAAAATCTCTTTTTCTTCCCCTGTAAAGCTACTTGAGAAGAGGTTGATCCTCTTCCAGTAGAGTATTTTGGAGTAACTTGCCCCTCGTTTCTTCTGGTTAGAGTGATGGCACCATGCAGATCCTTTCCAATGCCTGCAGGCTTCCCAACCCTGCTGCCAGATCCACTCCCCATCCTCCTCCTCCGCCTCTCCCAACGTCCCGGCTCAACCAGCCCTGCTTCAACTTATTCCTGTCATCTCCTTGCAGCTCCCCAAGGGCCAACGGAGACAGGGACCATGGCAAAAGAGCGTGGGAGGTGAGTGGTGGCATGCATGAGTCTTCCGCAGTCTATAACTGGGCTCTCCAGAGCTGAAGGTCAAGTTTGGACCCATTCATCTCATCCCTTGAGTTCTCCAATGGGCAGCCAACGTTTTAACGAAGACCTTCCGGGATAAAACCCGTTGCGGCAGAGCTGACTTTGATCATTGCGTTCCTGCAGCGTGCCCATCCCAGAGGAGAAAGCGGAGCAGGGGGCTGAGCCCCAAGAAGAAGAGGGGGAAGAGGACGACGAGGACTTTGCCGAGGATGATGACCTTACTTACACCGATGATCTGCGTGATGAGAACTACCATCCATCTCTGGACAGGTGAGGTGCACGTAGAGCTGCTGGAAAGGAGCCCATGGGCTGGGACCACATGAGAACCAGTCCGCAGGCTCCCAGTCACGCTGTCCCAGTCAAGACAGGTATCACACTGGGCGGGTTTCAGACCTTAGATCTCGGCCACCCTCAGCTGACCCTAGCAGAGATAGGAGGAGATGGGAATAATGTCCTTACATCACCTAAACAAGGTGCTTCTGAGCTCAAAAGGGCAGAGCCTTTGGGGGAGACACCTTCTTTCACTCTCTCTGCCTGGGTGAGGGTCCAGCCAGTGTCCTGCCACGTCCAGCCAGTGTCCTGCCACGTCAAACCAATGTCCTACCACATCCAGCCATGTCCAACTAACGTCCTACCCTGACCTACCACATTCAACCAATGTTCTACCCTGTCCAACCAACGTCCTACCACATCCAGCCATGTCCAACTAATGTCCACCCTGTCCTACCACATCCAACCAATGCCCTACCATATCCAACCATCTAAACCATCTTGCCTATCCCACGTCTGTCTTCTCCCCCAGCGACTCTGAGCCACAGCGACGACAAGGCCAGACCAAAGCCCGTAAGAAACCCGTAAAGGAGGAGCAGCCTGTGAATGAGCCGAGCTTGACCAGCTCCAGCCCACCGGAGGAGAAGGTTGGACGAGTCAGGTGAGTCATGACAGCTGTGTTGGTGTGGTGACACTGGGGACAGGCATTGGGGTGCCTTGACTTGGGGCATCCACCTCTCCGTGGCCACTGAAAGAGCGTTTCGGGGCATGTTGGAGATGCTGCTGCTCTCCATGCTGAGAAACCAGATGGAAACCATCCAACCCAATGATAAATGACGTTCCAGCCCTGGGCTCTGGGCAGGGCAAGAGCCACGTGTCCCCAGGGGGGGTTTAATGCTTTTCCTTGCGGTGCAGTCGTCCATTGCTTGGCCTCGTTGGGTGTTGGAGCTTGCAAAGGGTGGGGGGGGCAGGTCTGGCATGCCAATTTTGCTATGGGGGCGGGGCTTAACAAGTCTTCGTTTCATCCACTGTGTCTCTCGTGGAGCCGGTCCTGGGCGGTTGGGGAGCAAGGACGTGCCACTGGGGCAGGGGTTGCCCCTGGAGGGGGCTGAAGACCCCGTAAACCACCACTGTGGTGGGCGTTGAAGCCTCTGAGCAGCCTGGAGGTTGCAGCAGCAAAAAAACATATCCGTATGTCCCAGCCCTCCACCCCCTGCGGAGCAGAGAGACTCCTGTCTCCACCTCCAGATCCGGGGCTTCCCCAGCAGCCAAAGCAGCTCTATATGGCCCAGCTATTCTGCCCAGCAGCTCAAGGCCATGGGGTGATGCGAGTAGCGACGGCAGCGCTGGCAAACCTCAAGCATTGGTGAAGGGAGAGCTTGATAACGACCACCCTTGTTTAATTTGTAAGTGCTCTTCTCCACTTCCCGTTTGAGGCTGAGGGTTGGGTTTTAATCTTCCCTTCCCGGCCATGTTGGGCTCAAAATTCACTTTTCCCTTCTAAAGAAGCTCGAATCATCACTCCAATTATTTGCTGGGTCTTGATGCGAGGGTTATTAAATAGAAGTCGGTCTCGATGCTGGAACGAGAGGACGGCCCATGCGTTGCCTCTTGGGTCTGGCACACAAGGAGACGTCACCTTGCTGGATTTCCTTAACGCTTTTAAGACGACGAGGGCGTTAAAAACCCCCCCTTCTCCTGTTGGGAGTTCGCCGGAGCGACCATGTAACACCGTAAAGCATCTCGCCTTTGTGTGGCCTATTGGAAGAGGGGACGGGCAGCCAAAAGCCCGCCCCCAAAATGCACCACGTAAGTAGCGTGCTGGGCCGTTAAGGCTTTTATTGCTTTGCTTTTTTGCTTTGACACGGTATCGCTGCTTCTTTTTGGTGCTCAACGCCCCCTTCCCCATCTCCTTGCAGCTCTGAACCTGCCACGCCGTCTCGCTGGAAGAGCCAACGCCCTCCCGGAGACCCCGTCCCAGCAAAGGAAAACGTGATGGTAAATACGGCGTTTGCTTTTCTCCTCTCCGCACCCGCCCCTGGTCACGTAGCACCGGGGGGCACCAAGCTCTAAAATTCAATTTGAGAGTGGAGGGGTTTGGGTTGGGTCTAGGTAGGCCTCGTTAAGGCCAAAAGTGAATTAAAAAAGGGATTTTTTTTTTTTTTTTTTTTTTTTTTTTTTTTTTTTTACATCCTTCTGGCATTTTTGGGTCCTCCACGCTTTCCATTCAAAATCCCGGTGTTGCGACCTCCGCAAGTGCCTACAGATGCACCTAAAGGCCAGGGGAGATTTGCAGAAGTGGCTGATGGAAGCGGCCATTGACTTGCCTGGGCAACCAGCGCCGCCTTGGAGCTTTTAACCCCCCTCTCCAAAGCCCCGCCTAAACTTTAAGTCAGCGCTGCCCCTTTTTAAGGCTGAGCTTGGGGACAGAGATCATATTTATGAGCATTTAATTCCTTTTTCCCCCCCTCTTTTGTCACAGCAACTGGAAGAAGGACGTTAAAAGCCAATTTTAAGAGCAAAAGCGAGAGCCTCCGGGCTTCGGAGCGTTCGTCCTCTTCTCGCTTCCCCAAGGTAATGCCATCGTGAGCCAAGAAACCATTTTTAAGAGATTGTGGACGAAGACGCCCAGCCTCTATTTTAACCCATGGGGAGGATGATGTGGTCTCGGCATCATCGTCATCTATTAAAACGATCTCTTAATTTCCCCTCCCTGCAAAACCCGCGCTTGGTTTTGTTGGTTTTTTTAACGTCTCTTTCTCTAATTTCAGGGTGTCAGCCCCAAATAGCTGCCGTTTCCACAGAGCTGTGGATAAATTAGAGGTGAAACGAGGCTTGGCATGAGGTTGACGGTGATCTCCAGTGTCCTGGAACGTAGCCAAAACCGTGCAAAAGATGTTTTTGTTGGTGTTGTAATGAGTAATAAAAGGCTGCATTCCCACTTACCCCGGCTGAGAGGTGTATTTGTTGACGTCGGTTCCCCCGCTCTTCATGGGGAGAAACATTGAGTTCCCCAAATGGAAGCAATCAAAAGAGAAACGGGCACCAGGAGGACGGTTTTAACGCGAGGGGGGGGGTTGCTTGGAAATCCAGCCCCTGCAAGGTTGGAGGACGGTGGCTTCTCGGCTCCGTGCTTGGAGGCCAAGAGAGGGGACAAGAACCTCACTCAAGACCCTTCTTTCCTGTTGCAGCTGCAAGAGGCGAGCGCGCCCGTGCGACGAGGACGTGGCCCAGATCGGCCCGAAGAGGATCAGGTACCTGGGGTCGGTGGGGAAGGGGAAGCTGCCGCGTCATTTCCCGGCCCTTCAGGAGGGTGAGAAGGTGCAGCTCCGCTCTTCGGTGGTGGGACGCCCTTAGCAAGCAATGTTTGCTCTGATAGGAGCCTCCTGAGGGGCTTTAGTTCCTTAAATGAAGCTTTTGATGGGTGGGTAAGAGGGAAGATGGGTGAGGAGGACCTGCTGGGGTGTCAAATCCAAAAGCCACGGCTTTTTTGGCTCTCTTCCCTGCTCATCCTCATCGGCCATGGTTTTTCCACCCTCTCCTGCCGGACGG
>NW_009259060.1:18738-19298 GCF_000687185.1 Egretta garzetta
CCTAAAGGCCAGCGGAGATTTGCAGAAGTGGCTGATGGAAGCGGCCATTGACTTGCCTGGGCAACCAGCGCCGCCTTGGAGCTTTTAACCCCCCTCTCCAAAGCCCCGCCTAAACTTTAAGTCAGCGCTGCCCCTTTTTAAGGCTGAGCTTGGGGACAGAGATCATATTTATGAGCATTTAATTCCTTTTTCCCCCCCTCTTTTGTCACAGCAACTGGAAGAAGGACGTTAAAAGCCAATTTTAAGAGCAAAAGCGAGAGCCTCCGGGCTTCGGAGCGTTCGTCCTCTTCTCGCTTCCCCAAGGTAACGCCATCGTGAGCCAAGAAACCATTTTTAAGAGATTGTGGACGAAGATGCCCAGCCTCTATTTTAACCCATGGGGAGGATGATGTGGTCTCGGCATCATCGTCATCTATTAAAACGATCTCTTAATTTCCCCTCCCTGCAAAACCCGCGCTTGGTTTTGTTGGGTTTTTTAACGTCTCTTTCTCTAATTTCAGGGTGTCAGCCCCAAATAGCTGCCGTTTCCACAGAGCTGTGGATAAATTAGAGGGGAAACG
>NW_009259060.1:19764-21716 GCF_000687185.1 Egretta garzetta
GAGGGTGAGAAGGTGCAGCTCCGCTCTTCGGTGGTGGGACGCCCTTAGCAAGCAATGTTTGCTCTGATAGGAGCCTCCTGAGGGGCTTTAGTTCCTTAAATGAAGCTTTTGATGGGTGGGTAAGAGGGAAGATGGGTGAGGAGGACCTGCTGGGGTGTCAAATCCAAAAGCCACGGCTTTTTCGGCTCTCTTCCCTGCTCATCCTCATCGGCCATGGTTTTTCCACCCTCTCCTGCAGGAAGGCGGCAAAGCGGGAGATCCTCCTCTGCGACTATGAAGGCTGCGGCAAGATCTTCTCCAACCGCCAGTACCTGAATGTGAGGGCTGGGGGCAACCGATGTGCTCCAGTCCCCCTCTTGTGCTCCAGGGAGGTGCAGCTGAGCTGGGGACGAGCATCCCTCCCACTCCCAGTCTCTTCTGGGGCCACCAGGAGCTTTGGTGACCCATTGGATGGGTCAGGTTTTCCCTGTCCCCACTCTTTTTTGGGCATCCCGGCTGTTGCCCTAGAGCTGGAGTTGGGCAACTTAAATTGCCCGTGGCTTTCCGAAGCTGGATAATAGGGGGCTTGGTGACCTCGTGTTTTCGGCAGCAGCTCGGCGTGCCTGAGGTTGCTTGAAGTCCCACCATGTGCTTCAGGGAGCGAAACGGTGGGGGGAGGTCGGCGCTGGAAGGTGCCCTTGGGCTTCTCCAAGTGCAGCTTCTCAGCGCTGACCTCCTCTCTTTGTAACCCCCCCTTTTTTCTCCCCAAAATGGCAGCACCACAAGAAATACCAGCACGTCCACCAGAACACCTTTACCTGCTCGGACCCCAGCTGCGGCAAGTCCTTCAACTTCAAGAAGCACCTCAAGGAGCATGAGAAACTGCACAGCGGTGAGTTGGCCACCATGGCACGGGCACCCTACACCTCCCTAGACCTCCCCTCCCGCGCTGGTCCCACTTCTGGGCTACAGCTGACCGGACCCACGTCCTCACCACTCCCCTTTGCATCCCTGGGTAGATGTTGCTGCACCCCGTTTGCTTTCTGCTCCCGGGATCTCTCATTCATCATCCCCATTTCTGTGCTGGGAAAGCATCCTGCCTCCTAAAATACATCCTGAAAGCCCCCCCCGACTGCTCTTCCAGGCTGAAATCAGCCCCCTAAATCCTTTTCTTGTCTACCCTCCCCCCCCCCAGACAAGCGGAACTATATCTGCGAGTTCTGCGCCCGTTCCTTTCGTACCAGCAGCAACTTGATCATCCACCGGCGCATCCACACCGGGGAGAAACCCCTGCAGTAAGTCCCAGTCCCCCCAGTGCGACCGCTGATGCTTCAGTTGGCATCGGGGCGTCTCCCCGTCGCTTTGCAACCCAAATGCAGCTTCTCCGAGTGTGGGTGGGAGAGCCAGGTTTCTCGCCGTGGGCAGCCGGAGGGCTCGCTGTTATTTTTTGCTTTTGCCAAAAAGTTTTCTGGCTCCAGGGTTGGCTCCGCTCTGATCCAGCAGCTTCAGGGCGTGGGGCTTGATTGGGAAAAGCTTAATAAGCCGGGACGTAACGAGCGCGATGCGTTTCCTTGCCTGGAGGGTGTGCTGAAGCCACACAGAGCCAACGCGGCGCGGCGGGGGGGTGGCTTTGCTAAGCCCACCTCACAACGCAGCATCAAGCCGAGGCGGGGACAGTTCTCCCTTGCGCTTAATCCCTCCTAATACCTTTTTTTTAAAATTTTTTATGTTGAATCGCAGCCCATTTTTTTTTCCCCCAGGTGCGAGATCTGCGGCTTCACCTGCCGCCAGAAAGCCTCCCTCAACTGGCACATGAAGAAACACGACGCCGACGCCTTCTACCAGTTCTCCTGCGACATCTGCGGCAAGAAGTTCGAGAAGAAAGACAACGTCACCGCCCACAAAAGCAAAAGCCACCCCGAAGTGCCGGGCAGACCCTCCCAAGGCGAGGGGGGCCAGCGGCAGGGGGGGGC
>NW_009259060.1:21837-22734 GCF_000687185.1 Egretta garzetta
CCCCTCCCATTGCAGCCTCGGCTGATGATCAGGGGGGTAGCGGGCAGGATGCGGATGCACCCCAAGGCCGGGTGATGGACGGCGTTGGTTCGTAGCGGTACTCATCCTCCACACCCTTGGCCGCAAGGAGGGACCAGCGAGGAGGACGGGAGGACTGATGGGGCAAGGTGAAATGAGACTGGAGCCCCCCCCCCCACTGTGGCGTGGGGGCAGCAGCATGGCCAGGTGCCAAAAATACAAGGGACAGGCAAGGCCCGGCGCTTCCCAAGGGAAATCCCAGCTTCTCCGCCAAAACCCGGCCTTCCCTCGAGCTCATGGGCCACGGGGGAGTGTGAGGTTGCCAAAATCCCTGGCAGGA
This sequence comes from Egretta garzetta, assembly GCF_000687185.1. NCBI lineage: Eukaryota > Metazoa > Chordata > Aves > Pelecaniformes > Ardeidae > Egretta > Egretta garzetta. The sequence goes on from NW_009259060.1 coordinate 22,196, forward strand.
TCCTCAATAAAGACTTATTTTGTGTAAAAGTGGGTTCCCCCCCCCCCAACTTGTGCCGGCCGCCTTGGCACGGAGTTTTCTATGAAAAAGTGGTAGAAAAGTGAGAGGTTTTTTTTGGTGTGCGCAAGCCAAAGGTCATCGCTATTTAGGACAATGTTTAATTAAAAAAAAAAAAAAAAAGGGCAGTTTAGGTCAGGAAGGCAATGCTGGGGTGGGGGCTGGAGCGGTTTTGGCCTCTGAAGCGGGTGTTATTTAATCTGACACTGGCTCCTCAAGGCCTTTTATTGAGGTGTGGTGGGTTTGGTGGTTTTTTTTTTTTTTTGAAAGGCTTGGAATATTTACACAGCCTTGAAGGTCACCAGCTTGAAAGGGCTTAGCAGAAGGAAAATAAAAAAAAACCTTGCATGCCTGGATGGTTTTGACACAGATAAAAGGGGCTGCAAGGGAGGACGGAGCTCGACGGAGCCCCCATGAGAATCGGGGACCCAAAATGGGGCTGGTTGTAGGAATAACAACTCAGCCTGTGCCCTCAAATAGCA
>NW_009259060.1:26334-27550 GCF_000687185.1 Egretta garzetta
CCGCCGCCAGCACGCAGAAGGAGTAATCGAATCGCTTGGGGTTCGCCGGCAGCTCCTGGGGAGCGCTCCTGAGCCGCACGCTCCTCTTGTCCTCCGACAGCACCAGGTAGGGGTTGGCAGTGTCCGGGTCCAGGGAGAGATCGCCTGGGAGGAGGGAAAGGCGGAGGTGAGCGCCTGCGAGCGAAGGAGCCGTCTCCCACCCCCCCAGGGGATTCGGCCTCTCTGCCCCAAACCAGACGAGGACGCGAGTCCCCTCCGAAAGCTTTAAGCACCCAAAGAAGCCGCAGGGGGCGAAGATCGGGCTCTGCTTCCTAAGTGAAGCGGAGAAACAGCCCGATCTCTGCTGCAAACCCTGCCCCCTCCGAGACACCTCCTTCCTCCGGAATAGAAATTTCTGGGCAGAAATAACTTTTTTTTTTTTTAAGTCACCGCCAAGCGCCGGTGAGGAACGAGCACAAATATCCTCGTGTTCAAGGGCTGCTCTTGTCCTCAGGGGACCGGCGGGAACCAGGGCTGCACAGGCTGCGAGAGGGGAATATCAGAGACTGCCGAAAGCAAGAGGGGTCCGTCCCGCGGCCCGGCCACGGAGACAGAGCCCAGCGACGGCCCTGAATTAACCCGTGGCGAAACCGGTGGCAAAGTCCACCTCTGAGCTAACTCAACCCCCACCGGCGGGGCCAAAGGTCTCCTCGCTCCGGGTAGAGCGGGATCGGCCTCTGCAGGGTCCTCTTCACCCCGTGGCTTCCCGACAAATTCAAGGGGCTGCGCCTTCTGTGGGGTCTGCCAGCAGCTGGAGCATTTTTCTTCCCCCCCTTCCCTTGGCAGCACCAGCGGTAATTTTCTCCTCTCCTGAGTGTACCCCCAGCAAGTTCACTGATGACACCAAACTGGGAGGAGTGGCTGATCCACTGGGAGGCTGCGCTGCCATCCAGCGGGACCTGGGCAGGCTGGAGAGTTGGGTGGAGTGGAACCCAATGACGTTCAACAAGGGCCAAGTGTTGAGTGCTGGCCCTGGGGAGGTTGAACCCCAGGCACCAGGACAGGCTGGGGGCTGAGCTGCTGGAGAGCAGCTCTGGGAGAGGGACCTGGGGGTCCTGGTGGACGACAAGGTGGCCCTGGTGGCCAAGAAGGCCAACGGCATCCTGGGGTGCATCAAGAGGACCGTGGCCAGCAGGGCCAGGGAGGTTCTCCTCCCCCTCTGCTCTGCCCTGGGGAG
>NW_009259060.1:29249-30244 GCF_000687185.1 Egretta garzetta
GGGGGGGGAGGGAAAGAATTAGAACCAATTTTTAGCAGCCGATAAGAGCGCAGCTGCAAATGCAAACCACCAAGTCCCACCCACGTGAAAACCCCTCTTCCGCCTCGGCGCCTCTCGGGATCAGCTTTCCCATCCCAGCCCCGGGGAGAGTGGCCGAGGCCCGGCGACATCTGCCCGAACCCCACCGAGATAGAGGGGCCAGCCACCTCCAGGCTGCTCGTTAAGTTTATTAACGGCTTATTACTGTCACGCCCATCCTCCTTTAAGCCATTTGACCTCCTGGGAAGAGGGAGAGAGGCTCCTAGCAACACTAAACAAAAAGCAGCAGGGATTTTTGGGAGCAAGCAACAGATCTTTGGTAAATAAAATGCAAAGCTACAGGGGTTTTGCTGCTGTGAACCTGTACCGGGGCTGTGCAAACCTCGTGATAACGCGGCATTTAAAACGCGAGAGACAAGCAAAGATGGGAAAAAACGGGAGCAGGGGTTGCAAGGAGCCCCCGAGGGGCAACAACTGGTTGTTAAAAATGCATAAAAGCACATTAATGGGGGAACAAAAAACCCCAAAACCAAGAGAGCAACAGCCTGAGCAGCGTTCAATGGCGGACCCGCCGCCGCGGTCCTAAAAAAGGACAAGATCCCAAATTTGGGGGTGGGAGGGATGGTGCCAAGTCGAGCTCCGGCTTCCCACTAAGAGCAGCCAGGGCCACCGAAGATGGCAAGGGCAGCACAACCGGGCACCCGCAGCAATTTCAGCCCAAAATTCAGCCTAAAAGCCTTTGGTGCCACCTGCCTCGGCACAGATAATTGCAAGAATTAATAGGCGGCGGTTAACGATCACGCAATCCCCCTCCCCGATCCGCTCTGATCGCCCCGGCTGCGGTGGTGCCAACCTCCTCCTCCTCCCGCCGCTGCGCAGTAAACACCCGCTCCCCGTCCGGCATCTTGGTTTTCCTCCGCCCCGCCGGAGATAACGAGGCCTGGCCGCCCGGGGGC
>NW_009259060.1:31786-32797 GCF_000687185.1 Egretta garzetta
CGGAGCCAGGCTCCATGCTCACTCCAGAGCGTTTCTGCCCAGGGAAGCGGGAGCTGAGGATTTTGGGGTGCCTGATGGTATTTTGCACACTCACACCAGCACTGATGTTTCACACAGGAGACCAAACTGTCTGTGTGTCCCCCCTCCCAATATCTTTCCAGTTAAACCCAGTTCCATTTTGCACGGGGGACAGCCCCCCCCCCATCCTGCATACTGCGTGGGGTCAGCCCCCACCCCAGGGTGTCCCCATTTAGGGGGGGGGATTTGGGTCCTTATTGCCCCCCGTATCCTGCCCCACTGTATGGAGGAGCACCCACCTTGGAAGGGGGGCCCCAGTGGGGTCCCATCCTGCACCCCCACACCCTGGGGGGACCCCACTACCCTCACTGCACCCCGGGTACATATGAATAGGGGGGTACACCTCGGGGCGTGCTCCCTATTTACACCCCGGGGGCAGCGGGTCACCAGTGGGTACACCCCTACTGCACCCATGCTGCATTGCCTCCCGCAGGGAGGGGGTGTTCCCTGGTACGCTCCCACCCCATGGGGTGTGTTTACTGCACCCCCAATTCGGGGGGTGGCAGTGGGGGGTGACTCTTCCTTCACAGAAAAGGTCCTTATTGCATCCCCCACCCTTGGGGGTGGTCTCCTGCACCCAGGAAGGGCTCCCCGGAGGATGCCCTCCTTGCACCCCAACATCCCAGAGGGGCTCCCAGTACTCTCCCTCCCTGGGGGGGCATCCCTACCACCCTCACTGCATACCCAACATCCTGGGGGGGCTCCCAGTACGCTCCCTCCTTGAGGGGGGGTCCCTAGCACCCTCATTGCACTCCAGCATCCCGGGGGGGGCTCCCAGTACTCTCCCTCCTTGGGGGGGCCCTACCACCCTCACTGCACCCCAACATCCTGGGGGGCTCCCAGTACTCTCACTAATTCGGGGGGTCCTTACCACCCTCATTGCACCCCAGCATTCTGGGGGGGCTCCCAGTCCTCTCCCTCCTTGAGGGGGGG
>NW_009259060.1:34109-36063 GCF_000687185.1 Egretta garzetta
CGGTGCCTATAGGATGCTGGGAGGAGGGGGGGTATGCATCGGTGCCTATAGGATGCTGGGAGGGGGATGCATCAGTGCCTATAAGGTGCTGGGCAGGATGTCTGTGTCCCTATAGGGTGGGGGGGAAGCCCGGATGTCTGGGTCCCTATAGGATGCTGGGGGGAGGGGGGGGATGCATTGGTGCCTATAGGATGCTGGGAGGGGGATGCATCAGTGCCTATAAGGTGCTGGGCAGGATGTCTGTGTCCCTATAGGGTGCTGGGGGAGCCCGGATGTCTGGGTGGGGGAGGGGGGGGATGCATCGGTGCCTATAGGATGCTGGGAGGGGGATGCATCAGTGCCTATAAGGTGCTGGGCAGGATGTCTGTGTCCCTATAGGGTGCTGGGGGAGCCCGGATGTCTGGGTCCCTATAGGATGCTGTGTGGGTGTAGATGCATTGGTGCCTATAGGGTGCTGGGAGGGGTGTGTGTCCCTATAGGGTGCTGGGGGAGCCCGGATGTCTGGGTCCCTATAGGATGCTGTGTGTGTGTAGATGCATTGGTGCCTATAGGGTGCTGGGAGAGGGGTCCTTATAGGTTGTTAGGGCAGCAGGCAGCACCCCTGCATCCCACTCCGTAATCCCAAGACTTCCCTGAAAATAAACTTGAAATACACCGGAATTTATCCACATCTCCTCAGACCGCCTCGATTAAACTGCTACTATTAAATCACATATTAATAATCGCTAAAACCGATCGTCTTAACGCCTCAATGTTTGACATCAAAGCGTCAATGAACCCGGGCAATCTCCTATTTTAATTTTTCTTAACGATTCTTCCAACAGTCGGGGCCGTCCCCCTGCCCTGCTGAAACACCTTCCCATTTTTCATGCTTTTCCCCTCGGTTTTCACCACCAGGCTGGAGCGATGTTGCTGGGGGTGCCCCTAACTCGGGTTGATTCACCCCAATGCCAGCATGCGACTGGGGTGCCCCTAAATCGGGCTAATTCACCCCAACTCCAGCAAGGGGCCGGGGCACCCCTAAATCGGGTTAATTCACCCCAACGCCTGGCTTTCCTTTTTATAATTTTAAAACCATTTTTTTGTTAGTAAAAGGAGACGCCAGGTGGATTTGGAGCTGCCCTGGGTCGCAGCAGACCCTCAAGGCAACCAGTTTTGCCTCAAAATCAGCGCTTTTTAGGGAAAGGGGCACATTTTTGCCCCAGGCTCGCTCACCCGTCACCCAGCAGCCGGCTTTTCCAGCGTAAAGGATTTAAATATTGTGAAAAAGAAGTTGGAGGAGCTCCCCGCGGACTTTTTTTTTCCCCTTCAGAAATCCGTTTTTTGGGGGTGGTTTTCACAGCGTCGGCCTGTCGCATCACCACGGGTGTCACGGATCGGTTTGACGGACCTGAATTTGGGGAAAAATAACCCCAAACCTCCCTGCAACCATGCAATAGCCCTTCCTTGGATTTATAATTCCTACCAGGAGCGTCCCTCTTGCTGCAGAAGAAGTGAGAGGCAGATGGGAGGCTACAACGCCACGATTTCTCGGCTTTTCTTTAAATTTTCCTCACTGTCTGGTGAAATTTGCTTCGGGGAGGACATATTTGTGGGAGGCACTGCTGTTGGGTGGGGGAGGGCAAAAATTGGGGTGAAAAACCGTTACTTCGAGGCCTGTGGGTGGGGATTGCCTCAGAGGGGAGGTGCCCACTTCCAAAATGGCGGCCTGCGCCCACTTCCAAAATGGCGGCCCCTGCCCTCTTCCAAAATGGCAGCTTCGCCCTCAGGCAGGGCCAGAGGGAAGATGGCTGCAGCCTCCTCCTCAGCGTGGGGCGATCGGGGTGAGATGGCTGCGGCCTTCCCCTTGATGCAGGGCCAGCCCTGCTTAAGATGGCCCCTGGGGGGTGAAGCCTTGGGGTCCATCTTGGGTGAGGGCAGCCAGCCGGTGTTGCCATGGTGACGAGCCCCGACC
>NW_009259060.1:39639-40082 GCF_000687185.1 Egretta garzetta
TTTGGGGGGTGGTTTTCACAGCGTCGGCCTGTCGCATCACCACGGGTGTCACGGATCGGTTTGACGGACCCTGAATTTGGGAAAAATAACCCCAAACCTCCCTGCAACCATGCAATAGCCCTTCCTTGGATTTATAATTCCTACCAGGAGCGTCCCTCTTGCTGCAGAAGAAGTGAGAGGCAGATGGGAGGCTACAACGCCACGATTTCTCGGCTTTTCTTTAAATTTTCCTCACTGTCTGGTGAAATTTGCTTCGGGGAGGACATATTTGTGGGAGGCACTGCTGTTGGGTGGGGGAGGGCAAAAATTGGGGTGAAAAACCGTTACTTCGAGGCCTGTGGGTGGGGATTGCCTCAGAGGGGAGGTGCCCACTTCCAAAATGGCAGCCTGCGCCCACTTCCAAAATGGCGGGCCCCCCCCCCCTTCCATAAGGGGTGGTCTGT